>NC_056731.1:439440731-439545731 GCF_019279795.1 Protopterus annectens
TACTTTTAATGAGCCCAAAAGGGGTTTTTTGGGGTTTTTTTTCCCTTTTTCCCTTCTCTACGGATTTTGCTCTATCTTGCAGTAGCTCATTCCTTTGTTGTAGAGCTTGTTTATGGCTGGGGTCCACCAGACTGGACGCTTGCCTTTGGTACAAAAAGTCTTTGTTTTGTTTGGGATTGCCTGATCCATGCAGTCCTGGATGTGCTGGTAGAAGGCATTTGTAAGTGATTCAGCTGCTTGGGTAATGGTTTCCGCTGGCTTGGGGCCTTGAATGAGACCACACCAGTATTTAGAAGTGTGAAGTTGGCTTTTGAGAAGTTCTTCACTGTGGTCTTTTATCTGGGGTGGGGCGGATGTGGACTTCCAGTGAGATTAGTTTATGATCTGATCTCACCAATGATGGGTATACTTCTGGTGTTGAACATTGTGACCCCATGTTCGTGATGATGAGATCTAGTATGTTGTCTCCTCTTGTGGGGATGGTGACTAGTTGTTCCATGGCATTTGAGTTTATGAACTCTAGGAACCTTTGGGCTAGAGTGTTGGGGCTTGAGTAGTGATCCCAGTCTATATTTGGATAGTTGAAATCACCCAGTATGATGGTGTTTGGAGATACATTTATCCCTCCAGTGTTTTCAGGAAAGCTGTGTGAGGTTCCTGAGTTTGAGAGGGTGGCCTGTAACATGCTACAAACTGCAGAGCAGTCTTGCCTTGGTTAATTGCATCTGGATGGTCTCCGGCGCATCAGGCATTGCCACCAACCTTGAGGTGAGGGTGTCCTTGATGAATATGGACACCCACCCTCCTTTCTTGGTGTTGTCCGGATTTTGGGGCTGGAACGCATGATATGAGGTAACATCTGATAGTGCCGGGTGCTGTCAGGAGCCTTGAACCAGGTTTCAGTCACAGCACAGACATCGATGTTCTCCATACTGAGAAGGGCTTGAGTGTGTGCATCTTGAGGTTGAGACTTCTGGCATTGAGCAGCATTACCCTTAGTTTTTTTCCTTCTTTGTGTTCTAGGGTGGTAGGTTTAGAATCTGAGCCTTGCCTAAAAAGGCACAATGGGGTGGCAAGAGCCTTAGCCAAAATCCGAAGCCCAGGGGTGACAGGTGCAAGCCGTCCCTTGTGAATCAGCGTGGCTTGTCCAGCATGTCATCCCAGGCAGACAGACATTGGATCCCCTTTGAATGACACCATAGTTTAAGCCAATTATTACAGCTGATCATCTTGTCTCTGTATTGTGGCATCATTCTTGGTGAAGGTAGGATACTGCTCAAGGTCAGGGTCATACCTGCCTGGGCTACATAATCAGAGAGCTCCTCTATGTCTCTTTTCATGTAGTCCAGGGAGGTATCGCCTCGGTCGTTCACACCAGCATGGACAATGACTGAGTCATACTTGTACTTGCAGTTGAGTGACCTGAGTGCTTGTATTATGTGGTGGATTCCAGCACCCGATAGGCAGCTTACTGTGACCTTCTCCTTACTCAATCTGGTGAGCGGGACGTCAGTGTGTCTGACTATGGAGTCACCTATGACGAGTGTGTCTGGCATTGTGCTTGGCCTTAAGGGCTGTGACTGTTTGGCATACTGACTCTGTGGTCTATGTGTTGCATGTGCTGTGCCCTGTGGAGGCAGTTGTTTGGGTGTCTGCTTTGGTGGCCTCTGCTGTTTTGGTAGATTTCTGATCAGAGCCTCCGAGTATGTCTTTGTGTGTTTATGTGTATGTTTTGAAGTTGTGATAGTGCTATGTGAGACTGGGTTTGTGGTGTGTGTGGTTACCTTCTCTCCTCCCTCTCTCTGGTCTTGCCAGTCCTATATTGAGAGCTCAGCCTCCAGTTTGGCTATATAGTTGCATCTCGCATGTATTTGTGTTTTGTGGGAGAAGGAGAGGGTTGTCTGTCTACATGAGGCAATTGTAACATTGCCTCAATATTCTGCCAGGTTCACCAGCTGAGCAGGAGAGGACACTAGCAACTGATCCCTTGACATGCTAGAAGGAATAGACAAAAAAATGTTGGAATACAGGAAGATATCAAGCCCCCCAAACCACATTATATTGCTTGACTGACAATACCTACACATACACCATAGTTTCATAGTTTCATAGTTTACTACTAGGCTATCTGCCCTAGTGCATTTATAAGCCTAGCCATAGTGATATGGCTATTGCCACCCCTTATAGTGGTAATAAGTGTACAGAATAGATTCCGAATATTGTGCCTCTGATGTAGTAGTGACACATTATGACCCCCTTACGTAATCGAATAACTTGACCGTGCCTCTGTCTAGTAGTGACACAGGGAGGACCCCTGGGGTAAACCTACAATCTCACATCCAGTTGTCCAGATTTCTCTTGAAGAGAGTCAGTGAGGGATTCTGTCTAACATGAACTGGGATACTCTGCTAGAGTGTGAGAAGCCTCTGAGTTATGACTCTGTCCCTCCAGCATGTCCTATACATGTATGTGCTGAGGTTCAAATCTTTAGCTCTCATGGTTTTGGTGGATTTGGATTGCTTGCAGTGGAGCATGTCCACCAAATCCTGATTGGACATGGTCTTGTATGTCAGGCATAGGTCACCTGTAAGTATGCGGTATGCCACTGAATAAAGCTGGATTTCCTTTAGTCTGAAGCATATGACATGTGTTGTAGACCCCTGATCTTCTTGGTAAGGTATGTTTGGAGTCTCTCCAGCTGTTGCAAGTGCTGGGTGAGGTACATACCAAATGGGGCTTTGTATTCAATCATGGGCCTGATAAGGAGAAGTATAGTGGTACAATGACCTCCTTTGATCTGGATGGAAAACCCTTCATGATAAGGTGGGCAAGATAGAAAGTCTTTCTAACCACTTTGGCAACATGGGTGTCAAAAGAGATGTCACTATCTACATGTGTCCCCAGGTGTCTGATTTGTTTTCTGTGCTCAGTGGGTTGCTGTCTATGTATTGATTTGTGGGTACTTTGTCCCTCCCAAAGGGGATGACTACACATCAGTTGCATTCAGTTTCAGGCCATGATTCCGCACCAGCTATCTGTCTTTGTGACGGCATTCTGTAGGATGTGTGTGCCGCTGATGTATTCACTATGGTGCCTAGGTTGCAGTCATCTGCAAACTTTGTCAGCCACAACCCTCCTATGTTTGCTTTCACATCTGAAAAGTAAATGCCAAATAAGAGGGGTCCCAGGACAGATCCTTGTGGGACACCACTTGTGACTGGCTTTGAATCTGACAAGGCACCTGCAATGTCGACTTTATGGGTTCTGTTTCTTAGCCATTTTGCAACCTATCCTGTGACATATGGTGTTATATTTCAGCTGTTGAGCTTGTCTATGATGCCTGAGTGGGGTATTAAGTGCAGGTAGGCTGTGTGGACCGCATAGCCCTCATAAATGGCCGTACTGACTGTTTCAAACTAGTCAACTAGGTGCAAAAGGCAGGATCTGCCCTGTACAAAGCTGAACTGGGTGGGATCAAGGGTCTGTAGGTCACCAATGTCTCTGTTTAAGAGCTCCATAATGACTCTTCCCATAGCTTTGCAGACAAGGCTGGTTAAGCTTGTGTGGTGGTAGTTGCCAGGGTCTGTGGAGGCATCTCCTTTGTGGAGTGGGACCACTGTTGCTGTATGCCAGTGTTCAGGTACATATCCTGTAGCAAGGCTAAGGTTAAATAGCATTTGTATATACGGGTTTAGCTCCTTCTGGAGTTCACATAACATGCAACTGGGGATACCATCAGGTCCCATTGATGCTGTGTACTTGTCTTTGCTGAGTGCGGCTCTCACATGGACATCTGAGATGACAGTGAGGTTACATTCAGCTGTGATAACTATCTTCTTTTGGGGGTGAGGGGGGGGGGAAATTGCACTGAACCTGTCTGCCAGAATGTTGCCAATATCTGTCAGGTCACTGAAATATATGTTGTAGTGTACCAACTCTGAGCATATCTGAGGGTTCCCACCCAGGTTTCTGACATAACTGAAGAAGGCAGTGTGGTTA
This sequence comes from Protopterus annectens, assembly GCF_019279795.1. NCBI lineage: Eukaryota > Metazoa > Chordata > Ceratodontiformes > Protopteridae > Protopterus > Protopterus annectens. The sequence continues at coordinate 439,444,731 of NC_056731.1, forward strand.
TCTGCATTGTCTTTGGTGATTTATGTCTCCAAGTTGACCTTGGATGTCTTTATGAGAGAATGTAGCATTTTACTAGTGCTGATCACAGCTGCCTTCCCTTTAGGAGATGTAGCTCTGTCTTGCATTAGTATCCTTCATCTGTTATACAGTTTGTTTATGGCTGGGGTCCACCAGACAGGCCACTTTCCCTTGGTGGAGAGGGTCTTGTTTTTATTTGTGATTGCATGGTCCATGCTTTCTTGGAGATATCCGTAGAAAGCGTCTGTGAAGGAGTCACCATTGTGTGTTGTGGTTTCCACTGGCCCAGTGGGCTTAATGGATACCATCTCAGTCCGAAGAAGTGTGAAGTCAGCTTTTGAGATGTTTGTCACTATACCCTTTGTATTATACTAGCACTGACAAAAGTGTAGACAATTTCCCAGAATCCATCAAACAAAATGGACATGCAAAATGTAACACTTCCACAAGAGGGGTAAGCATACTGGATGTGATAATCAGAAATATGTGTACTGGATGTCAAGATGAGAAGTGTATCCCTCACTGGTAAGACCAGACCATAGAGTAATCACACTGTAGTTACACATCCCAACCCCAGTCCCTGGCCAGATTACCACAGTGAAACACTTGTATAAAGCATAGCTTGCACCCCTACAATCCAATGTGGAATCCATGAAAAGCCCTGTGCAGGTCCAGAATATGGGACACACTGCAGAACATGTTATACAGGCATACCATGAACACAGCCAAGAGTGCTTGGAGTCTGCAATCACAAACAACAAGACACAATGCCATACACCCAGGCATCTGGCATGCTGGACTCTAGCAATTATTAAACCATTGAAGAGAATGAGGAAGCTACCACATGATAGATCAAACATAAAAAGTGAAGTAATCAGTGATCACTAGTATGGCAATAAAATGTGTCCACGCATACAATCCACTAAGGCCAGGCAAAACAAGTAGAATCTGTGAATCCAGTGGCAATGTGACACCTGTCCCAAGTACACACACAACAACAACTCACCCCAATAAATACAAATGTATGTGATAGATGCAACCAGGTAGCCAAACCGGAGCCTGAGCACCCCCAAATCAGTACTGTCAAAACTAGTCAGGAGGACAAGGTAACCACATACACCACAAACCCAGTCCCACATAGACCTACAACGACTGTAAACCAAACACATAAACACAAAAACATTCCCAGAGGCCCTAATTACAAACACACAACACCAACACAAGCCTCCAAAGCAGACACCCAATAAAACAACCTCCAGACATAGCACATGTAACACATGGTACACAAAGCTGGTGTGCCAAACAGTCACAGGACAGAAGGAGAAACAACATGCCTGATACAGTTGTAATAGGTGACTTCATAGTGAGACATGCTGCTGTCCCAGGGATGGCTTGCACCTGTTACCCATGAGCGTCTGGATATTGCCTAAAGCTTTTGCAACCTACAGAGATCCTTTCGTAGGCAAGGCCGAAAAGACCAACCCACCACCATAGAAAACAAAACTGGAAAGAAACAGAAGGGTAATGCTGATCAATGCCAGATGTGTAAACCTCAATATGCATGCTCCTGAGGCCCTCCCCAGTATGGAGAACATTGATGTCTGTCCAGTGATAGAAACCTGCTGCAAGCCTCGTGACAGCACACCAGCACTACCAGGTAATACCACATATCATGTGTTATGGTCACAAAACCTGTAACAAAACATAAAAGGAGGGTGAGTATCCATATTCAGCACAGACACCCATACGTCCAGTTAACTGACAATGCTTATGTCATTCCAGTCCACCCATGTGCAACTAACTGTAGGCAAGACTGCTGTACAGTCTGTAGCATGCTACAGACCACACTCTCACACACAGGAACCCCACCCCACTGTCCTGAAGACAGTGGAGAGTATGAATGTACCACCAAATACAAAACAAGGTACACACAAATTACCACATAGGTGGTAAACCATTATGTGTGGAAGGAGTAATCAGGGACCTAGTGACACAAGTGGACAGTCACCTGTTATGTGACAGTCACATTGCCAATTTGTCTAGGAAGACTGTCTATATTGGACACTGTATCATGAAAGGATTCACATCTACGTCAACAAAGGTCATTGTGCCCCTATACTGTTCCCCTATCAGACCATATTGTAATACAATGCCTTATTTGGGATGTATATTACCTGGCACCTGCAGCAGTTAGAAAGACATCAAAGGTACCTCAGCAAGAGTCAGAAAGGGTCTCAAATATATCTCATATGCTGCCTGGCTGTAGACACCACAGCTGAATGCAGTCACATACTGACTACACAGAGGCATTGTATGTCTGTTGTACAAGTCCATGTCCAACACAGAAGTAATGGACATGCTCCACCCCAGAAAACTCAAAGCCATCGGAGCTGTGTGAGTCAGAGATGTCAACCTCAACACATAATCAAATAGGATGTGCTGGAGGGACAGATACCTAACCCTGAGTCTCTCCACACCCTGGAACAGAATACCACTACATGTTAGGCAGAGCCCCTCACTGACACTCTTCAACAGGAAGTTAGCAAAATGGATGGATAATTGTAGATGTACACTGGGGGTCTTTACTGTGTCATGTCCAGACAGAGGCACAGCTAAGTAAATCATAAATGGCCATAATATTCACATAGCAAGGGGTGGCAAAAGCCACACACACTGTGGCTAGGCTTACAAATGCCCTAGGGTGGATAGCCTAGTATGAACCTATGAACCTATTATGATACAAATTGTGCAGGACACTAAGGATAACCCCAAGGCTGCTGCAACTGATGGTAGTAAGCGGGTTGTGAATTCCTGGATATGCTCTGGATCACACAAATATTACAAACAACATAACAAACACACACACGTATTGCCAACATACATCCTGACAGGTGCAGTGCAAACCCTCCCCCTCATAATGCCAAATATCTTTCCCAGCAGACTGCTGCCTCCCTGATATTATGTCAGCCTTACCACAGGATATGTACCCAAAGAGCAGTGTACAACAACAGTGGTTGTTCTCAAGAAAGGTGTCGCCTGAATGGATACTAAAAACAACCACCACAGAATCCTGAGAAGCTTGGTCTGCACAGCTATGGAAAGGATCAGCATGTACCGCAGACATAACGATATTGGGGATCTATTGACACCCGACCCTACCCAGTGTGGGTTTATGAAGTGCAGACCCCGCCCTAAACATGTGTGACTCAGTTGAAACAGTAATTGAGGTCACTGATGAGGGCAATGTGGTCCACACAGTGTAGCTGGACCTTGCAAAGCCTTCCATACAATACCCTACATGTTCAATATAGATATGCTCACCAGCTTATATATACACCCCAATGTCACTAGAGGGGTTGCAAACCAGACCAACGACAGAACTGACATGGTCAGACATGCTGCAGCCATGTCAGACTACAAACCACATATAACAGGTATCCCACAAAGCTTGGTCCTAGGACCTTTTCCGTCTGGTATATATGCCCCATAGGTACAGGCCAACATGTAAGGACTGTGCCTGAACATGTTTGCAGAGGACTACAAACCGCCTAACATATCTGACACTCCAGCTGACACAAGCATCCCACAAAAGGGCCACATAGAAACAGCCAACCGGTGCCATAGCCATGTCAGCATGTTAAATGGAGAAAACTGTATAGTCAACCTCTGTGGATATACAGTAAGTGACCACCAATTACCACATAGGTGTTAACCCATTACATACTTAACATGTAATGACAGACCTGGGTACACAAGGTGATAGATATCCTGCATTGGACAAACATGTGGCTGTAGTGTTAACAGAAACAATCCATATACCAACCTAATCATGAAGGTTATGACATCTTGATAAGGGGAGGTCATTGTGGTTCTGCAGTTATCCTTCATCAGCGTTACAAATGACCACAACAGCCCCTGTGGGGTGTACCTCAGCAGACACCTCCATCAACTGTAAAGTCCACAACAGTACCTCACCAGGAGTATCAAAGAGCTTGAACACATGTAATGTGTCGCCTGATTAAACAGAGTGCAACTCCACACACTGCCATGCTGGCCACCCAGACACAAGCTGTGCCTGATGTAGAAAGCCATGTCCAAGCTGGAATCAATGAACATGCTGCACCTTGTACAATCTGAATGGCAGTGAGCTATGCAAATGAGGGACCTGAACCCCAGCATTGACATGCATAGGACAAGCTGTACTGCATTATCCATAACACAGAAGCCACCCCCACGCATGAGTAAACTACCAGTACAGGTTATCCATAGAGTCACTCGTTGATTCTCCTCAACAGGAATCTTAATGAGTGGATGGGAGATGGTAGGTTTACCCTGGGTATCAATGTTATGTCACAGGTAGACAGAGGCACAGTATACTAAACAAGACATATGTCATGGCAAACTACACTTACAATGTGTTGAAGGACAAACACACTCTCTGACTAGCATTAGAAATGGCCTAGGGCACATCGGTAGTGTTTGCCAATGTACACCTATGTTGTGGAATACACTACTGATGTTGGATGAGGCTGTTGTAAGTAGTTCATATCTGAACATAATGCAACATGGTCAGATAGGTTCATAGGTTCATAGGTTTATACTAGGCTATCTGCCCTAAGGCAGTTATAAGCCTAGCCCAGAGTTTTGTGGCGTACGCCACCCCTTATATGGAAACAATACTGTGCCCATTAGTTTGTCATGCCTCTGTCCAGCAGTGACACAGAAACGATCGCCAGGGTAAACCTATGATCTCACATCCACAGGTCAAGATTCCTCTTGAACAAAGCCAGCGAGGTGCTCTTCCTCACATGGACTGGGATTGTATTCCACAGCATAGGGAGTCTCTGAGTGATAAATCTATCCCTCCAACATGTCCTACTTATATCCCTGCTAAGGTTTAAGTCACTTGCCCTAGTGGTTCTGGTGGATTTGGCGATTTTGAGGTGGAGCATGTCCATTACTTCATGGTTGGACATGGCCTTGCATGTCAGGCACATGTCACCTCTGAGCAGATGGTATGTGACTGAATAGAGCTGGAGTGTCTTCAATCTGGCAGCATATGACAGATGTTGGAGTCCCTTTATCCTTTTGGTGGGGGAATTTTGGGGTCTCTCCAATTGCTGCAGATGTCGGGTGAGATACATCCAGAATGGGGCATTGTACTCGATCATTGGTCTGATAAGTGAAGAGTACAGGGGAACAATGACCTCACTAGATCTGGATGTGAATCCCTTCCTGATCAGGTGGGCAATGTAGAAGGTCTTTCTAGCCACTTTAGCAATGTGAGTGTCAGAAGAAAGGCCACTGTCAACCTGGGTCCCCAGGTCCATGATAACCTCCTCTGTGCTTAGAGGATTGCCACCTATATGGTAGCTTGGGGTTACCTTGCTTTTCCCGAAGGGTATGACTATACATGTTTTGGCATTTAACTTCAGGCCATGGCTCTGGCACCAGCTATCAGTTTCCGTGAGTCCCTTCTGAAGGATATCCGTGTCTGATGCACTGTCCACTATGGCGCCCAGTTTGCAGTCATCTGCAAACTTTGTCAGCCAAAGTCCTCCCATGTTGGCCTGTACTTCTGAGAAGTAGATGATGAAAAATAGGGGGCCAAGGACTGAGCCCTGTGGGACACCACTTGTGACCGGCTTGGAGTCTGATATAGCGCCAGCAACTGTAACCCTGTGGGTCCTGTCCTTAAGCCAGTTTGCAACCCATCTTGTGACATATGGGTTTACATTTAAGTTGGTAGGTTTTTCTACAATACCTGAGTGGGGTATTGTGTCGAAAGCCTTTGCAAGGTCAAGGTAGGCTGTATGGACTGCCTTTCCCTCATCAATGGCCTTAGTAACTGTTTTGAAGAAGTCAACCAAGTTCAAAAGGCATGATCTGCCCTTGACCAAGCCAAACTGGGACGGGTTCAATGTCTGCATGTCCCCTATATCTTTGTTTATGAGCTCCATTATGATCCTCTCCATAGCTTTGCAGACTAGACTTGTTAAGCTTATGGGCTGGTAATTACCAGGGTCCGTAGAGGCACCGCCTTTGTGCAGATGTGCACAACTGGACCCTAACCAGGCTGTTGTGCACACTATGGAAATGTAAAGCAGTGATAGGACTAAAGCCCAGGATACTGTCCACCACAGTGAAAGTACTGAACCACTACACTATGCAGTACTACAGTGTTAGGTCAGTATGAACGGATGTTGACAATTGTATGCAAAGTATCCCATGCAAAACCTGCAGGCACAGTATAATCCCTGTTGTGTTCACACAAAAAGCATTTGGACAGTAACTACACAACATGGCACAGAACACACAACCATAAACTGGAGATATTTGTTGAAGGTCACACTCATCCACAAATGTGATGGGCTGCAGAGTTCAACATATGGAAAGCTCACACTGGGCATGCTCATACACTTTGATAAATGAGACATCTTTCACACAACATGCCATGGGAAGGCTGAACTGGGCATGCTCACACACTTAGTCCAAATGTTCTTCTTAGCAACTGTGAAAACACAGCACAGGATGCTCATTCCCCTTTCTAAACACTGATGATGTCAGCACCCTATAAGTATATCAGGAGAAAAAAAGTCTCCCAATAATCCGAATAGCGAGCTCCGCTAATGCGTCCGTCTCTAGTGTCATAACATAGTTAGGTAGGGGTTTGAATCCAGCAAATGTGTGTGAGGGGGGGTAAGTGTGTATGAAAGGAACATCCCTTTTGGCAACTGTGGAAACACACCACAGGATGCTCATTCCCCTTTCTAAACACTGATGATGTCAGCACCCTATAAGTATATCAGGTGAACAAGAATCCCCCAGTAATCTGAATAGCGTGCTCTGCTAATGCATCCATCTCTAGTGTCATAACATAATTAGGTAGGGGTTTGAATCCCGCAAGTGTGTGTGAAGGGGGGTAAGTGTGTATGAAAGGAACATCCCTTTTGGCAACTGTGAAAACACACCACAGGATGCTCATTCCCCTTTCTAAACACTGATGATGTCAGCACCCTATAAGTATATCAGGAGAAAAGTAATCCCCCAGTAATCCGAATAGTGCGCTTTGCTAATGAGTTCGTCTCTAGTGTCATAACATAGTTAGGTAGAGGTTTGAATTCGGCAAGTGTGTGTAAAGGGGGGTAAGTAAGTGTGTATGAAAGGAACATCCCTTTTGGCAACTGTGAAAACACACCACAGGATGCTCATTCCCCTTTCTAAACACTGATGATGTCAGCACCCTATAAGTATATCAGGAGAAAAGGAATCCCACAGCAATCCGAATAGCACGCTCTGCTAATGTGTCCGTCTCTAGTGTCACACCATAGTTAAGTAGGGGTTTGAATCCAGCAAGTGTTTATGAAGGGGGGTAAGGGTGTATGAAAGAAACATTCCTTTTGGCAACTGTGAAAACACACCACTGGATGCCCATTCCCCTTTCTAAACACCGATGATGTCAGCACCCTATAAGTATATCAGGGGAAAAGAAATCTTCCAGTAATGCAAATAGCGCGCTCCGCTAATGTGTCCGTCTCTAGTGTCATAACATAATTAGGTAGGGGTTTGAATGTGGCAAGTGTGTGTGAAGGGGGGTAAGTGTGTATGAAAGAAATGTCCCTTTTGGCAACTGGGAAAACACACTACAGGATGCACATACCCCTTTCTAAATGATATCACAATTATTTATGGCTTTTGATTCCAGACATGTCACGTGTGTTTTGCTCACACAGAATGCCCATGTGTGCGGATTTTTTCTCACAATAATGCATGACATCGATTAAACCAGTTATGGCAATGCACACATGATGTATGTGTGTGCCAAATACACATATGTACCTGTGACCTTCAATAGTTACCATGTGTGATGCCTGCCACATGTGAATACATGGTATTTGCACAGGGTAACATTATGACTGTGGTCTTCTGTGCAGGTGCTGCATGTGGGATGTGTATATACAGTGTGGAATGTAGATGCTATCAACCTAGTAGTGAGGGATACACACCTGGTCTGGGGCACATAGTCTACATGTTGTTGATGAACAGGTGCTGCATGTTTTCACCTGTTGTGGGAGTGGTAAGACGTTGTTCCATAGCAATGCAGTGACCGCATGCTAAGAACCATTCAGCTAGGGTGTTGTAGCTACAGTAATTCATTAGCATTCAGTAATATGTCAGCATTCCTGGTGAGGGTCTGATGCCAACCAAGGTCAGGGTTCTACCAGCCTGTGTCACTTGCTCAGTGAGCCCTTCCATGTTCCCTATCATGTATCCCAGTGAGAGACATCACACATCAGCTGTAGTGGCATGGACAATGACTGACCTGTATGCTTGTGTTATGTGGTGGACCATAGTGCCCCATGAGCATATCACTGTGACCTTCACCTTGTCCAGCCTGGTGAGCATGACCTCACTGTACTGGACAATAAAAGTACCTAACACAACTGCAGCAGTAGTGTTGTATAGCTGTACAGACTGTGCTTGTTTGGCACACAGGATTTGTGTGCTATGTGTTATGCGTGCTGTGTTCAGGCCTAACGTATGCCTGTGTGCCAGCTGCAGAGGTGTCTGCCGCTCAGGCTTAGGCTCCACGAATGGCCCGGTGTGTTTCCGTGCTTGTATTGCTGTCAGTGTAGGTCCACATCAGACTGGTATTGCAGTCACTGTAGTATTTCATGCCACCTGACAGGTTATGCCAGTACTGGGTTCAGAGTGCTTAGTCCACAGTTTGGCCATGTGTTTCCATCTCATACATGTGTTGTACATCCATGAGTAGGGGATAGGGTTGACTGTGTACATGTGGCAGCTGTGACATTACTACATGACTCACATATTCCACCACTGTACCATAGAGGTGACTGACAACTGACCTTTGCACATGCTACCATAGTATTGAGATTGCATTGGTGATTAACAGCACATATGGCCAATGGTGAACAAGATACATAGGTCCATAGGTTCATACTAGGCTATCTGCCCTAGGGCATTTATACACCTAACCAGAATGTGTGTGGCTTTCACCATGCATTGTAAATCTATCTTGCTATGCCCTTTTCCAAGGTTAGTATACTGTGCCTCTGTCTAACAGTGACAAATAAGTGATACCCAGGGTAAACCTACAATGTCACATCCAGTCATTAATATCCCTCTTGAAGATAGTCACTGAGTGACTCTGCCTAACCTCTATTGGGATAATATTCCAGAGTGAAGGGAGCCTCTGAGTTATGAATGTGTCCCTCCAGCATGTCCTATGTATATCACTCCTGAGGTTCAAGTCTTTCCACCGTGTAGCCTGATGGGATCTGGATATTCTGAGGTGCAGCATGGCCATTAAGTCAGGGTCTGACATGGCTTTATATGTCAGGCACAGATTGCCTATGAAGAGGAAGTATGCCACTGAGTAGAGCTGCTGTTTCTTTAACCAGTCAGTATGTGGCATCTGTTTGAGCCCTTTGATCCTCTTGTTGAGGTACTTTTGTGGTCTTTCCATTTGCTGCAGGTGCCTGGTAAGGTGCATGCCGACAGGGGCATTGTAGTCAATTATGGGCATGATGAGGGATGAGTAAATAGGCACAATGTCCTCCCCTGATCTACATGTGAATCCCTTCATGATGATGTGGCCCATATAAAATGTTTTCTCCACTTTGGCCATGTTGTTGTCAAATGAGAGAATGCTATCAACCTGTGTACCCCAAGGTCCATAATTCCTTCGTCTGCACTTAATGGATTAACACATATGTGGTACTTTGTGGTCACTTTGTTTTTGACAAAGGGGATGACTATACACTTTTTGGCATTCAGCTTGAGGCCATGGCTGTGGCACAAGTCGTGTGTTTCCAAGAGGCCCTTTTGGAGGATGCGTGTGTTAGCTGGAGAGTTGATTATGGCGTCCAGTTTGCAGTCATCTGCGACTTGCTCAGCCACAGTACTTCCATGTTGGCCTGTACCTCTGATAAATATATACTGAACAAGACAGATCCCAGGGCTGAGCCTTGTGGGACACCACTTGTAACTGGTTTTGAGGCTGACATGGCTCCAGCAATTCTAACCATGTGTGTCCTGCCCTTGAGCCACTGTGCAATATCTGTAGTGACATAGGGGTTAATATGTACACTGGTGAGCTTCTCTAGAATGCACAAGTGGGGTATTGTATCAAAGGCTTATGCAAGGTCCAGGTAGGCTGTGTGGACCACCTTCCCCTTGACAGTGGCCTTGGTGACTGTTTCAAAGAAATCAAACAGGTTTGAGAGGCAGGATCTGCCATTAACAAAGCCAAACTGTGTATGATGATGTGTCTGTAGGTCCCCAATATCTATATTTATGAGGTTCATGATGATCCTTGCCATAGCTTTGCAGACCAAGCTATTCAGACGTATGGGGCGAATAGTGTCCAGGATCCGTTAAGGCACCACCTGAATGTAGAGGGACCACTGTTGCTGTATGCCACTCTTTGGCACATATCGTGTAGTAAGGCTGGGATTGAACAGTAGTGTTATGTCTGGGTGTAGCTCTTTTTGGGGTTCATGTAGGACACAGTTTGGGACACTGTCTGGTCCCATTGATGCAGTGTTTATTGCTTTGGAGAGGGCAGCTCTTACCTGAGCATCTGAGATGTCAGGGGGGGCAGCACTCTGCTGGGAGAAATATTTGCCCTTTTGGTGTGGAGGGGGGAGAAGGTAGCAGTGAACCTGTCCACTAGGATGATGGCAATGTCTGTGTGTTCAGTATTTCGTGTGACATCGTGGACTACCTCTGAGCATATCTGGGTATTACTACCCAGGTTCCTAACATAACTACAGAAAACCTTGTGATTATCCTCAGTGTCTTGTGGAATCTTCTCTCAAAGATGGCCTTAGACAATCTTATGAGTGCCTGTAGTTGTCTTCTAATACTCATCAGTGATGCCTTCACATTTTGGGAGTTTGTTGTATCATGTAGTAGCTTCATCCTTCTATTGTATAGTTTATTTATGGCTGGTGTCCAGCACACAGGATGTCTGCCTTTGGAGGATTGGGTCTTGCTATCATTTGGGATTGCATGATCCATGCATTCCTGAATGTGTCCATAGAATGCCTTTATACAGGTATCTGCAGTCTGGTCCATATTTTCAACAGGCCTGGGGGCTTTGAAGGTTTCCACATCATTTATGAGGAGTGTGAACATGCTTGACATGAGTTGTTGACTGTATTCTTCTGTGCAGGGGGTGGCCTTGGGATGTGAATATCCAGTGAGATCAGTTTATGGTCTGATCTTACCAGTGAGGGATACACTTCTGGTCTGGAGCATAGAGTCCCCATGTTGGTGATGATCAGATTCAGTATGTTTTCCCCTCTTGTGTGAGTGGTAACAAGTTGTTCCATAGCATATTGGTATATAAATTCCAGTAATCTGTGGGCTAGGGTGTTGGAGCTACAGTCATGCTCCCAGTCTATGTTTGGGTAGTTTAACCCACCCAATATAATGGTGTATGGACAGACCTACATATTTCCAACTGTTTTCAGGAAGGCCAAGTGTGGTTCTTGTGTTTGTGAGGGTGGTCTGTAGCAGGCTATAACCTGGAAGGCAGTTTTACCCATTGTTACCTGCATATGGATAGTCTCTGATGTTTGGTGCTTTGCCACCAACCTGGAGGTGTGGGTATCTTGGATGAATATCAATACACCTCCTTTTGTGGTTTTGTGCAAGTTTTGGGCCTGAAAAGCATGGTATGAGGTATAACTTGGTAGTGCTGGAGTGCTGTTCGTAGCCCTGAATCTGGTATCTGTTACTGCACAGATAGTGATGTTCTCCATGCTGAGGAATGTTTTGAGTGTGTGCATCATCAGGTTTAGAGTCCTGCAGTGGCATATATGACTGCTCACGTGGACAGATGCCAGGTAAGTTATATGCAAAGTGTCACAGGCAACGTACATGTGCACAGGAGAAACAATGACATTCTGTCAAGTGAGACATGAACATACATATAGTAAGCTATGCAGATGTCACTAGGAGTCCACAGAAGCTGTGTAACTCTGCATGGCAGGTCAGATCAGTATTCCAGGGTAACTGCAAGGAAACATGCATGCAAACATAGCTACTGTAAGCAGGGCTGCATGTAGTCCATTGTACAACAAACAAGCTGTACCACTATCAGTAGGTAACACTGCAAATGCTCACCAGCTGACATATGAATACCTATGTCACCAAAGGTGATACTTACCAGACCACGGACAGAAATGACATGGCCAGACACGCTGCATCCCACATGAACACATATCTCAAGCAACACAGACCTCACAATGTCAGTGTTCATAACAGGCACAGCCCATAAGGCCAAACACAATGTGTGACACACCTATAATAGGTGATGCCATAGTCAGACACACTGACGTCCCGCCCTCCAGACTGAGCAATGTGAGGGTTACATTTAGCTACCTGTCGGGTGATAGAATGTGCCACATAACACAAGCACTCAGGTCACTCCACAGCAAGTACAAGTATGAGGCAGTCATTGTCCATGCAGGTGTGAACAACCTGAGACGTACCTCCCTGGACCACATGGAAAGAGACACAGAGGAACTCTTACATCACCTTCTCAAACTCAGGAATCCCACACAGCCTTCATGATGACACAGGAGATTATAGATTTCTCTGCAAACACCATCATACTGGGTGATGTCAACTACCCAAACATAGACTGTGAACATTACTCAAGCCACAATACCCAAGCTCTAGGGTTCCCATAGTTCAGAAACTCTTTAGCTATGGAACAGGTAGTCAACATTCCCACAAGAGGGGCAAATATACTAGACCTGATCATCACAAACATGAGTACAAAATGCTTACCACTTGAAGTATATCCCTCATTGTTGCAATCGAACCATAAACTAATCACACTGGAGTACTGGATCCCCCACATATGCAAACCTCAAACACATCGATGTGTGTGTGGGAAATGCCCCTATTAGCAACTGTGACAGTACACTACAGGATGCAGATTCCCCTTTTGAAACACTGATGATGTCAGCACTCTATAGTTATATTACCTGAATTAAAGCTCTCCAGTAATTCGTATAGCACGCTCTGCTAATGCATCTTTCTCCAGTGTCATAACATAGTGAGGTAGGGGTTTGAATCCTGCAAAAGGAATGTATTAGTGGGGTTTGTGTGTGTGCATAATGCTGTGAGAGAAGAGTGCCTTTTGCCAACTGGGAGAACACACTACAGGGTGCACATCCCTCTTCCTAAACACAGATGATGTCAGCACCCTCTAAGTACAGCATTAGAAAGGATTTCTCCCACTAATGCAAATAGCACACTCTGCTAGTGTGTCTGTCTCTAGTGTCATAACACAGTTAGGTAGGGATTTGAATCTTGCAAATAGAAAGTGTGTGTGTGCACAATGCTGGGGGTGGGATGTGGCTTTTGCCAAATGGGGCTATGCACTGCAGGGTGCACATTTCCCTTAACAAACAGTGATGTTGACAGCACCCTATACAAACAACATGACAACAGACAACTGCCAGTACTCAGTATAGTGCTACATGCTACTGTAACACGCACATGTACCAGAATATACCTAGATAGTGTTTTGAAGCCTGAATGTGGCAAGTGTGTGGATGTGGGATGTTTCTGTGTGTGCATTTCCGTATGGAAAACATGTTTGATGTGGCAATCAGGGTACCACAGTACCTGATGCACATTACACTTTTAAACTAATGAGGTTGCCCGCACCCTGTGAGTACAGGTAGAGAGGAGGAAATCGGTAGTAATCCACATAGTGCACTTTTCAAATGTGTACCTGTCATGTATAGACAGCTACTCATGTAGGGTAATAAATAATGGAAATGGTAGGTGAGCGTGTGCATGTGTGGGGGTAGCAGGGTGTGTGTAAATGCATGTGTGACAGAACAGATACATATAGCTGAATCTACATAACAGCACATGATGCACATTCCCATAGTCAATGGTAGCATGTGATGGTGTGCAGCTGGTACACTTTGGTAAGTAGTATGGGTGCAGATAACAATTCAGGACATTCATACAGTTACTGCAGCAGGAATGCTGGGATATACACACAATCATAGTGGAACAGTGAACAGTTACCAACATTTTACTACTTATACACATCTATGTAGTCACCCTGTGCATCAGCAACGTGTTTACCTTTTCCTGCACTGATGTTGTAGTATGCAGGAGATGGCACAGTGTCATCATATGCACAGGGTGTGGGTTAGGTATGCCCAAGCCAGCCACTGGTACCACCAATTGACATGTGTGTGTATGTGTGTTTGTGAGGGGCAGCAGTACAGGGTGGACCAGTGTTGGTGCAGTGTGTGTGTGTATGTGTTTGCCCTAGGTGTTACATTTCTGCATGTGTGTAAGCACGCACACAGTCCCACATAATGGCTGCCATGTACAGGTTTTTGTGGACAGCCACAGACTGCACCTGTCAGGTCATCCAGATCAGTGTCTGTGGGCACGGACACGGTACCTGTGCCTGGCAGGGGTGCTACGGACCGTATCCGGTACTAACCCAGACTGGGTACTGTCATCGAAAGCGGGGGTGTGTTGACTGGACATAGTTCCCTGTTGGGACTGTCCGGAGCCACGTGCACGTGGTCTCCTGGGGCGTCCTGATGACAGCACTGACCCAGCATTGCTGGGGCTGGTGCTGGCACTTGAGGTGCATGAGTGGGCCTGTTGTCGTCCACGGCCACTGCCAGCTGGTGCTGTTGCCGGCATACGGACACTTCGACATCGCAAACGCACACCATCGCCCTGGCCCATGGACATCTGGTTGTGGAGCAGCTGTTGTATGTCTCCACAACGTCTGTCAACGACATCTGTGAAGTTACGAATAGCATTCGCAATGTCAAGCATGCCGTCTGTCATGGCTGTGCGACATGATCTCAGCTCCCTCAGACCCTGTCTGGTGTACCTTTCCATATGCGCCTGTGCCTGCATAACAGTCCGAAACATAGTGGAGGTTGACATACCTCCTTGGGCACGTCGGCCAGAGGCAGTACGGCCACGGATGCCCCCACGAGAACCCATGGGCGACTGTCTGCGTGGTACCATTGGAGGACCTTGCTCATGGCTGCTTTGTGGAGATGCATGTACCACAGGTACCACATTACCCTGATCTATGCCCAATGCATACTGTCCATCACCTAGGGACAATGGTGACAAAGGATGTAACGGCAGGATGACTGTGCGCATTGAAGGGGTTGACAGCTGTGTACTGTCAACTGGCTGACCAATGGCGGACCCAGACACACCTTCGTGCACCATTATAGACATTTCATCATCATCAGTACCTGGGGCACAAGATTCAGGTTCCCTGCTGCAGGTCACCAGAGCAGCACCAGAACCTATGGGAGGAAAACAGGGAACACAGATTACAGTCTCAACACATATTTGACAGTGATGCACTTCAATACTAATGCACACATTCAGAAATGGACACATGCACTCATGGACACACACACACATGCACACATGGGCACAGGCACACTTGCACACATGCACACCCCACAGTACACACACACATCAGTACTGAGTTACACTACTCTTACTAGTGTTAACCTGGGTATTGCAGGTATTATTAAACACACTCACCAGCATGTATACTACAGAGTTACACTACTCTTACTAGTATTATAAATTGTTTTTCAGGTAATGTTAAACACACTCACCAGCATGTATGGCCTACCTCGTTGCTAGATGGGAGGGACCTGGAAATATGAAGAAAGTAATGTCAGTGGGCACAAGTGTGCCATTTGTTTTGCATATGATACAGTACAGTAGTACACTAGTTCCCTTATACACATCAGCTGCTCATAATGTCAGTATCACACATGCACAATTACATATCATGATGCCAGATACATACCACGTGCACACCTTATGCATGCATGAAGTAACAGTGTACAGAACAGTCATATGTACATACAAGGAGTTAACTCTAATCTCACCCTTACCTCTCTTCAAACAACAAATCAAACTGTACTTCCAAAACCACTGGCTTTGTTCTTGTAGTACTCCAGGCTAACTTCCCTCTCCCCACCCTCTCTTTGCCTTTAACCCCTCATTGTGCATAAAAACTAGCTTCTACCCTGTTTCTTTTCCCTTGCTGTCCTTCTATGCTCTGACCTACTTCTCCCATCTCTCCCACCTCCTATTGACTGTCTTCCTTCTTTTCCTCTCTTCTCTTATTGACTCCTGCCTCTTCCCTATTATTTTATCTTTCATACTCCTTCTACTTCTCTACCCTTCTGAGCTTTAACTGTTATCTATATGGCTTTTGCCTTATTGCATAACCTTTATGTTTTAGGTAAAATTGCTTTGAAACCGACCGAACATTGTGTATGAGTTTAAACTGTTTGAGTTCCTTAAATGTATGTTGATTTTAATAACAAGTTGATTTATATTTCTATTATTTTGTATGTCTTTATCAACAACTTGTCTCTCTGCCTTTATTATGTTATGTGTGGAGCTTTTCTCCCCGGGCCTCTACTGAAAATGGACATATATCCAGCTAGACTAGCCCGGTCAACAAATGTAAAATAAATAACAAAAAATAAATAAATATGGCATCTTACCTGCATGCTCTGTGTCTTGCTGCTGTGTGGATCCAACCTCCATCATGATGCACGTCTGATGCTGTTGTTGTTCTGGGGCTGGATCCACAACACTTAGCAGTAGCCCCTCCTGTCTGGTGAGGGGGGGGATGTGTGGCCACCCCCCCACCTGTGGCAACCTGTTGCCTGTGGATATCTGCAGCACGCTGGCGGACATTTCTAATCAAATCACTGCAGTGATGTCTCACCTGCTCATATGTCCTATCATGCATGCCAACATCATTTATCCTGTTGACAAGGTTTTGCCACAGTGCAGACCTCTCCTGCTGATTCTGGGTGGTGCGTGAAAACAGGATGTCATAGTCACACACCAGGCTCTGGTGGATCACTTCGTCCTCTGCAGCAGAGTAGGCGGGGTTCCTTTTCGGAGCCATATTCCCCTGGAAAAGTACACAAACAGGTTATCAGCAGAGTATGTCAGCAATATATGGTACACATTCTATACAGGGAGTATTATATTGTACTTATTACTGCTTGGTTGTAACTTGATTAAAGTGTAGCTATCATTCTAAGTCTTTTGAATTAAGCACTTGGCCTTCAGACCAGTTGTTTTACATTAGGGAGGTTTGTGGCAAGCACTGTGGTGGCAGGACACATAGCTTTCATCCTTCTAAGTTGGAAACTGCTGACTGAGAGCCCAGTGTCCAAGTGTATTAGTTCTGGTATAAGCAGTTGGCCTTCAGGTCAGTTATTTAACATTAACAAGGTTTGTGGTCTGCACTCTTATGTGAGAATAGGCTGTACTCTGCCATTCATAGCTGGGAACTTCTGGTTTAAGGTTTATAGTGCCTGCATATTTGAACTGTATCTTACTGACATTGGTACACCTTGTTTGCTGTAGCATACACTACATCCAAGCCTCCTGAATCTAGCTTTGTTTATATGCTTGTTATTTGTTAGCTTGTTATTTCACTGGTATGCTACTTCCACATAATACACAGCTTCTCAGCACTTCTGTGAATCACTCCTGATATCTGCATTGCTTACTGTACGTATTTCCTTGTTACGCTTGACAGCAAGTGACTGCTTGTCGTTTTTGCATTTACTTAATTGTAACACATTGCACTTAAGTTACCTGGCACTTGCTCACTGAAGCTATTATATCAGTCAGCAGTAGTAAGTAATATCAGTACACCCTCACTCCCCACTGGACCTTGTTTTCAATTATTATGGAATTCACAATAGTATTCTAGCATGTCCAGAGGTCAGTTGTCAATCTCCTCTCCAGTCCAGCTGGTGAGTGTGGTAATCCAGAGGCAATGTTATAACAGCCACATGTACACAGACAACCCCCTCCTCCTAACAACAAATTCAAACACGTGAGTGATGCAACCATATGCCAAACTGGAGGCTAGGCTCTCTCTACTCAATACTGCCATAACCAGTCAGGTGGAGAAGGAAACCACACTCACTACAATTCCAGTCTCACATAGACCTACCACGACAGCAAAACAAACACATAATCACACAAAAACATACTCGGAGGCTCAGAATAAAGATCTGCCTAAGCAGCAGAGACCTCCAAAGCAGACACCCAAGCAACCACTACCACAAACACGTGCAACACATATCTCACAAAGCCAATGTGCTGAACACTCACAGCCCTTAACAGTAAACAACACACCTCATACACTTGTAATAGGTGCCTCTATCATCAGGCACTCTGACGTCACGTTCACCAGGCTTAACTAGGAGAGGGTCACAGTGTGCAGCCTGTCGGGCACTACGACCCGCCACATAACACAAACACTCAAGTAACTCCAAGGCAAGAACAAGTATGACTCACTCATTGTCCATGCTGGTGTGAATGACCTGACACATACCTCCCTGGACTACATGACATGAGACAGAAAGGAGCTCTCTGAGCATGTAGCCCAAGACAGTATGACCCTGACCTTGAGTAGCATCTTACCCTCACCAAGAATGATGCCACAATATCAAGGCAAGATGATCACTTTCAACAATTGACTGAAGTACTGGTGTCATTCACAGGTGAGCCAATGCCTGTCAGCTTGGGATGATATGTTGTACAAGCCACGATGCTTTGCTAGGGACAGCTTGCACCTGTCACCCCTGGGCTTTTGGATTTTGGCAAAGGCTCTTGCTACACCCATAGTGCCTTTATTAGGCAAGGCTCATAAGGCAAACCCACATCCATACGTATCACAAAGGATGAGGAACTAAGAGTAATGCTACTCAACACCAGAAGTCTAGACCTCAAGATACACGCACTCAAAACTCTACTTAGCATTATGGACATCGATATCTGTGCAGTAACAAAAACCATTCTTGTCGGCCCCAACACTTGGACCAAACAACAAAAGGAGGGGGAGTATCAATAAGCCATTGAGTACAGAAGAAGTAATTGGGGACCTGGGGAACAAACTTGATAGCAATCTGTCATTTGTCAACCACATGGCCAAAGTGGATTGAAAGACATGTTATATAGCCCAGCTAATCATGAAGGGATTCACATGTAGAGCAGGGGAGGTCATTGTGCCTCTTTACTCATCCATCATCAGGCCTATAATTGAGTACAATGCCCCTTTTGGGATGTACCTAACCAGACACCTACAGCAACTGGAAAAACCCCAACAGTACCTCATCAAGAGGATCAAAGGGCTCAAACAGATGCCATATGCTGCCCAGTTAAAGAAAATCCAGCTGGACTCAGTGGCATACTGCCTGTTCAGAGGCAATCTGTGCTGCCATATACAGCCATGTCCAACCCAGAAGTAATGGACATGCTGCACCTCAGGAAATCAAACTCCCATACAGCCACACGCTCAGGAGACCTGAACCTTAGCACTGACATAAATAGGACATGCTGGAGGGACATATTCCTAACCCAGAAGCTCCCTTCACTCTGTAATGAACTCACAGTACAGGTTAGGCAGAGTCCCTCATTGACTCTCTTCCATAGGAATCTGGATGAGTGGATGGAGATCATAGTTGTACCCTGGGTATCACTTCTATGTCACTGTTAGACAGAGGCACAGTATACTAACCTCAGAAAAGGGCATAGCAACATAAATTTTAATTGGGTGGCAAAAGACAAACACATTCTACTAGGCGTATCAATGCCCTAGGGCAAATAGCCTAGTATGAACCTATGAACCTATGTGTACTGCTATAGTACTTCTGCCATATGTTGCATGTGTGTGTATTGTGGGGGATGCACAGGTAATGGCCAGATATTTCTGCACAGGCAACAAGTCTGAAACACTCTGGGTGTTCATCCCTACATACTGTATGTGTGTTGCCATCCAACCCTGTGATGTGGACACACATTACTCAGCCTGGATATACATATCCCAACAACACCACAAGCACAGTACACTACCTTGCTATGTATGTATGTAATTACACAGATTTTCACTAGTTAGGACTGTGATGCTATCCATGCAGCCCACTGGGCCAGTGGAAGCCACAACACACACTGCTGGCCCCTTTGCAAAAGCTTACCACAGACATCCCACATAGTGCATGTAATGTGCACACACATATCTAACCCAGACCGTATGCACACCACTTATTTATCCTGTCCAGTGGACTACAGATACAGGCACATTGTATAACAATAGCAGGAGGCTACTGCAGCACAGGGCAGATTCACATGAAGGCAAGGCATCTGTGGTCAGCAGTGGTAAGATTCTTCACATTCACCAAATGCACAGATATTGGCAACATTGTTGCAGACAGTTTAGGTGCAGTTATCCCCCCCCCCCCCATTCTCCTACACAAGTGGAATTAGTTATTACAGATGACTGTAACCTCCCTATCATCTCACATGTCCAGGTGAGGGCCACCCTCAACATTGCAGAACACACAGCATCACTGTTACAAAATGGTATCCCTGGATGTGTGATACGTTCACCCCTAGAGGACATAGCACCACATTACAGACTGATATTAAACCCTGGCCATACTACAGGATATGTACCTGAACAGTGCCATACATACGCAGTGGTCCCACACCAATGAGGAGGAACCTCTACTGACCCTGGGAACTACTGCATCATATGCATAACTGGCCTTGTGTTCTAAGCTATGGAAGTTTTAAGTATGGACGACATGTACAGCAATATTACATATGTATATATATCAGGACTATGTACACACAACCATTCTCATGGACATACCTATAGATAGTGAACTATGATACATTTGGAGGTTTCACAGTAAACACAGTATTAACCTGCTACTTTGCATTACCTGTGTTTGTGTCAGCTGTTGCTGTGTCAGTGGTGCTACTTGCTGTTTGCTGCTGCTGCTGCTGGTTTTGTTGCTGGCTGTCTTTATTTCTTTTTTTTTCTCTCTCTGTCTCTCTCTCTCTTTCTCTATCGATTTTGTGCAATGAATGTATTGCATGTGTGGAGTGTGAGTACTGGATGCTTTTGTAGGTATCTGCATAGGTCCATGTGATGGCCTCTGCACCAATTGTAAGGCAGCATTTGCTAATTGCATGCAGCCAGTTCTGTACTGATTGCATGTCTCACTGTGATTTCAGGACAGTGCTATAAAAGGGTATGTGAGATAGGCGTTGCCCTTTCAGATTGTAAGGGCGTGGACCATGCTGGTATGCTGTCGACAGTGTTCTCTGAGTGTGAAGGTTAGTACGTCTCTCATGCTTCATGCTGTGTTGTAAATTCAGGTTGCTGCATTTCTCTCACCTGTTCCCTGTAGTGAGTGTGTATGCATACTGACACCTACAACTATATTTCATATGTATTGATATATATATATATATATATATATATATATATATATATATATATATGTGTGTGTGTGTGTGTGTGTGTGTGTACATATACATACTTTCATATATGTACATTAGCTGACATTATTGGGTACAAGCTAACAATTAGCAGGGCTGTTTCTGTTAACACTAAACTAGTATGGGAATCCAGTAATTGGGACAGTAAAAGTCTGCCTGACATGCTTTGGGTAGTACACATCCTATATTGCCTTTATCTTCATTCCTACTATCACATGTTCTACTTATTTTAGCACTATATTCCTGTATGAGAGTCATGGCTTACTGGTAGGTCATACAGACTAGTGTTACAATGGTCTTGTGGTAGGGCCTACTAGTATGCTTATATTTTGCTTTCAAATTGAGTACAGGGCCTATCAATCAAAGTGCTGAAGCCACCTTTAAGCAGTTAAAAGGGTTAGTAAGTCTCACAGGAGTCAGGCTGTGTTGCAGATTCTGGTTGCTGCATTTATCTTCACTGTTTCTTGTAGTGAGTGTGTATGAATACTGACACCTACCACTATATTTCATATGTATTAATATATATATATATATATATATATATATATATATATATATATATATATATATATGTATGTGTACATATACATACCTTCATATATGTACATTACCTTACATTATTAAGTACAAGCTAACAATTAGCAGGGCTGTTTCTGTTAACACTAAACTAGTATGGGAATCCAGTAATTCAGGCATTAAAAATCTACCTGACATGCTTTGGGTAGTACACATCCTATATTGCCTTTATATTGATTCCTACTATTACATGTTATATTTATTTTAGCACTATATTCTTGCATGAGAGTCATGGCTTAGTGGTAGGTCATACAGACTAGTATTACAGAGGTACTGGATTTGAGACTGACAGTGGGAATTTATTTTTCTTTCGAAATGAGTACAGGACCTGTCAATCAAAAGTGCCAAAGGCACTTTTAAGCACTTAAAACCAGGTCTGCTTCGTTTAGCTGAGCTCACATGCGCACTGGCGTTTAGCTCCACGCACACAAGCGCACACCCGCGCTATTTTCTTTGAAAGAAAAGAAAAAGGGGTGACAGGAAAGTGGTGAAAAAGGGGTCACAAAGAGGGTAAAACAGTAGGGAAACAAGCTTGGAATTTGCAGGAAGGATGTAGGTGAGGCCCATAGCTGCCCATGTTTTTCTCAGCAACAGCTGTGCATTTGTATGCAATTTGGTGTGACATTTGGAACCTTCCACCCCTGAGAGAGGTGTCCGAACAACATTAATACCTGTTGTACAGCCAATTGTAATTAACAGTTTCGATGTCCAGCGGACATGTGTGCAACATGGACAGCTATGTATGGGGCATAATTTTTTTGTGGGTACAGAGTGCCCTTTTTTTTTTTTTATCAGGTGAGAGTGGTATGTCAGGTGAGGTAGTTGGTATAGCTGGGGAGGTAGGTTGGGTAGGTTAACAGACAAGACAGACAAGATGCATACAGGGGCGGTGTATGACACATGTGGGGGGGTTACACAATTGACGGGGACGGAGGTTGGGATATCCAGGGCACATGAGCCCACAGATGGCAACAGTGGAACTGATATCTCCACCCATAGGCAGTTGCCACTGTTCCTTCACAGCCCAGGACGGGGCTGTGCTGGGGGCTGTGCAGGCGGGACAACGGGCATGCCCGTAAGCTGTGCCACCCGGGCCTCGAGCTGGCGTAGGGGCCCAAGAACAGAGTCTTGGATCTCCCTTCGCACTACAGATCGGACACCTTGGAGGGTTAGTGGACGAGCTCCTCCGGCCACGCTTGCTGAGGGGGGATGGGCCCCATCCCCTGCAGCGCTTCCACCTGAAGGTGGCACAGGGCCACCGGAGGAGGGTCCAGCCTGGGCACTAGTGCCAGGTGCAGTCGCCAGCTGAGGTGGGAGAAGTGGGTCCGCTGGGACCTGCCTTCCCAAGCATTCTAGGTTTGTGAGTATGTTATGTTAGTTTGGGTTAGTGGCATATTATTCCATTCAAATTAGTTGTAACAGCATGCATTGGTATTCCCATTAAACAAACACCCAGATATTAACACCATTGAACAACGGGCATATCAATATCACATGCATTATTTGAACGGAAATACACAATCAAACAACATGCAGGGTTGATTAATGGCAACAGGCCATCAGGTTTGCAGGTATGAACAGGGCACATGCAACAACAGACATGCATATATTTTTGAAACAGGACAAATGTCCATGGTTAATGAGATTTCACATACCAATATTTAGTGGGTTTTTTAATTT
Organism: Protopterus annectens; assembly: GCF_019279795.1. Classification (NCBI taxonomy): domain Eukaryota; kingdom Metazoa; phylum Chordata; order Ceratodontiformes; family Protopteridae; genus Protopterus; species Protopterus annectens. Next base: position 439,468,404 of record NC_056731.1, read on the forward strand.
GCAATTATAGGGTGGGGTGGAGAAAGAAAATTATGACACATTCATAAATTATACATTGATATACATTTGTAATAGGAACACAATTAACTTGTGGGTGATAGTTTCAAAATGATTTTTAATTGACTGTCATGCTAGACCTGTTACAGATACATCACTATCCTAGTTATTTTGAATTTGATCAGATACATCATCCTGCTACACTTTGATGACAGAGCAGGGGACAACTATGGATGTTTAGTATGTCAGACAATCATTCATTCTATCTGCAAATTGTTGACTGTCATCACCATATACAGATTTTGGCCTGAACATTCAAAATTCAGACACACTGACATCAGTTTGGGATGTTAAGTTTTAATTCCCACATGCATTTAGTTCTGTAGAACCACACTGACGCCTATATATTCAGGAGTTATTACTACTTTATTCATTGATACATGACCCTTTCTGTCACTCTCACACATCCTGCAATTTCACAGTTCAGGTTGGTACTTCTAGGCTTTATTCACATATTAGACCTGTGGTGATTCCAACACTTTCCAGCAGCCTCACTTCTGTCATGATTCAGCATTTCAACAGGGGATATATCTCACATGTGATTACCTCAGATTCTGAAGCTGTACTCTTGAGACTACTGCAGGTTATACTACATTTAATTAATGGTGGGACATCTGTATTACAGCACTATTTATTTCTATCAATTATATTTCCAGTTACACTTGCATACTGATGAACTTGTTGCAGCCATACCTGCAGACTTTCACTTGTTGCTTGCACATTATATTACTTTTAATCAATACACTGCAGTGCTCTGCTACATGCTACACTATAATATTTATTTACAAGTACTAGGTGGGGTTACTAACCTGCATGGTGGCGCAGCCACACCGGCCTGCGGTCATATGCCCGTCGATTCATAGAGCAGACACCTGCAGCTGTAATACAAAACGAGTAATATTGGACTACACATCTCCATGGTATCAGCTAGTTGAATTCCTTACATACATAAGTAAAATGTAACTTACTCAGTAGTGGGGCGTTGGGCATATCCCGGGCCTCCTGGATCCATTGGGTCAACTGGTCTTGTTTACATCGCTTCAGGTCCGCATGGTGGTGATGGACCTGCTCACCAGTACGTGGAATCCTAGTAGCACTAGTGAGATCATGAGCCAACTGGTCCCATGCCTCCGCCCTGTATGCTCCCCATGAGACCTGGCCTTGCATGAGTTGGGCCTCATGATGGTGAACTAGGAGCCAGACCATGTATCTGGACTCCTCAACGCCCCACCGCTGTGCTCGAAAGCAATGTCCCTCCCCTACTCCACTCATTCTGCCTGCAGGTCTATTCTACAATCGTTTCTGCTGTGTATTCCCACCTATGAGGCTTATATATGCCGATTTTCCCACACATTTCTATGATTGGCCATTTTGGAATTGTATCTACTTCACAGAAACTGCTTTATCATGCTCCATTCTGGATTATATCCTATATATATGCTATTTCTGCATTTCTAAGTACTGCTGTCATGGCTTAGTGGTTTAGTACCTTGACTCTAGTGCATGGTATCCTGGGTTCAAATCTGACCACTGATTTTTAATTTTCATGACTGCCTAGAAATGAGTTGAGGACCTGTCAATCAAACATGCCAAAAGCACTTTTAAGCACTTAAAACCAGGTCTGCGCTCGTTTGCACGGAGCTCATGCATGCGCACCGGCGGTTAGCTTGTGGGTGCAGCACGCACCTCTGCGCAAACGGTGTGCACTGGGATAAACCTTAATTGGCTAGTAACACACATGTTCAGCTAAGCACAGCTAGTTGCACACAGTTTGAGCCTGTTAAACCGGTGCTTAGCTACGGGCAAGCAATTTGCAGCCTTTGAAACACTACTCAGCTACGGGCACTCTGTCTCACAGCAGCTTAGCTATCACTACATTTCTAAATAATTTTTTTATTGTATTACTTGAAATATATGCTCCATTTCATTCCATTTTAAAAAAGGAAATACTTTTACATTTGTACAGTACTGTCAGGGGCCTTTTTAATGCTTATTTACAAAAACAAAAAGGTTGTTGTGTGGGCTCGAACCTTGCCTGCCTGCTCTTAAGCCAACAACTCTACCGCTATGCTATTACTTCTTAGCTTACTTTGCATATTTAGTTCTTATATCCTTTTCCACTGATTGCTAACTGCAGTTGCGCTAGTAGCACACCCGCGCACACAGTAGCAAACATTTACGGGGTTTAAAAAAAATAAAACAGTTTTTATTTTCATTTTATAACATCTGTTCACTTTTTACATTGCTGGTCTGTGGGGTCATGTGTTGTGTAGTGTGTTTATTTACATTTCCATGGCCTCTCTCGTGGCTGTTTACTTTCAGCCATTCTAGACTTCCAGGGGCGTGTCCGCTTGCAGGGCTTAGCCTATGGACATGCCCCCTACTATCTTACACGGACCGTATAAGAGTTACGGTGTGATTCAGCATGCCTCATGCACCTCATGCATATGCATGACATGCTGACATCACACCATTTAACTGCAGCCTCCGTGTAAGAGTTATAACTCTTACACGGAGGCTTCCTGAATCCTGCCCAATGTTATTTAAATTGTAAATCTATGATACTCATTACAAGTGTAATACGGAGAGAGCCTCATCATTTATATAGTGACATTTTCATGTTGATTATAACCAGAGTGGGATATGAAGTCACTGACTACAGATGTGCCACATCTGCTGCCAGTGCACACTACCAATCTCTATTATGGTGACTACAGTGACAATGACACCTTGGAAAAAACAATAGTGTCATACTGTGAGAAGACAGAACTTGCAGCATCTGTAGCTTCAGTTTTGCCAGCTTATTTTTATGTGGTATTTGCATTAAGCATGTGTGGAAATGTCTTAATTCATTTTATAATGCTAGCATTTGAGAAGATGAAGAAAGTAACAAATATATTTATTTTAAACTTGATTATTTCTGACTTGATTTTTACAACCACTCTGCCTTTTTGGGCTGTGTACTACTCCTCAGAATGAATGTTTGGAAACTGCATGTGCAAGCTAGTCAATGGACTCTACTTCATTGGTATATACAGTTGTTCCATGTTTCTGGTACTGATGACTGCTGATTGTTATCTGTTTCGGGTTCACTTTTCTAGATCTGCTCTTAAGTTTCGGACGGCCTTGTATGCTGCTTCAGCAAGTGCTGTTGCTTGGATTGTCAGCATTTTAGGAGCAGTTCCAGAGTTCATTCTCACAGGTACAATTGACAATGGAGCTATCATTCTCTGTGAAGAAATCAGAGATGATGAACCTTTTACAGCAACCTGGAGAACTGCAGGGATACTGATTCAAACGACTGTGTTCTTCTTGATTCCACTTGTTATTGTGATTTATTGCTACATCAGAATTGTGATTCAGATACTAAGAAGAAGCAGAATCATCTAGAGATACAAAGTGTTAAGAATGATACTTGTTATAGTCATAGTTTTCTTTTGCTGCTGGGCTCCATATAATATTTTGTTGTTAATATCTATAACTTCTACTCAGACTTGTGATACCTCCATGGAATATGCATATTATATCTTTCATAATATTATTCATTTCCATTGTTGCATTAACCCTGTTTTTTACACATTTGTAGGTGGAAAATTCAGAAAAGATTTGTTCAGGCTGCTGACATGCTTGCAATTTTATATACATCCTACAAACAAGCAGGCCAGTAGTTTTAGATCCTCAATAAGTAATTTATAGAAGTGAGATGTTTTAATTCATTTTATTATTTAATTTGTTTTTAATTAATGTTTATACATTGTCAGACTATATGTATCTAAACAGCTTAGTGCATTGTACAGTACAATAGATCTTGAATTACAATATTACACAATGCATACATTTGATCTCATCATATAAGCAAATGTTCTGTGAAGCATTTCAGGTTAATTTAGAAGAAATTTTATATGGAAGTTATAGCTTTGTTGAACTTAGTTCTGAAGTATACATGTTTTTGGCAGTGTAATTTTTTCTCAACAGCATGCATTTGTGGTTTGCTAATTTTTATCCCTAGTATAAATTTCAGCATAACCAAATCATAGATATACCCCTGTCTTTTAAAATGAGAGATTACAGAAAATGAAAGCATTGCATGGCAGTCTGCTTTTCTGATGAGGGAGATGAACAAGTCGTGGATTTTGTTTTATTAATAATTCATTTCTAAAGTGCTTATTTGGACTACATGTGAATTATTCCATTTACCTACAACATGAAGTTTCAGTTACTGGTTTCTAACACAACACTGTTAAAATAAAATACTAGCATCTACACAATGAGAATGTGAAATCTCAGTATTACTTTGCATGTGTTATTTCTTCCAGTGTATTTTTATATCGTCACAGAAAGATTCTGATTAAAGACTGATTTGCATTAAATGAAAAAAAGGTTGAGTTATAGCAGTCCTTACTGATTCAATGTATTCATCCCACAGTTTTACAAAATGTGCACTTCTTCACACCTGCATGTTTGCAATTTAAACAGCTGAGCTCATATTTGCAGTGAAGCAAGCAACCACTTTATTATAAACGAAACATGTTTTATCTCTAAGTGTAAACTTTGAATACTTGGTGGGCTTCACACCTTTAGATGAGTCTTACTTGTCAACCAGTGTATACCAACTTGATTAATAGACATAGTAGCAGAATTAGTAAGACAGAAAAAGGAGACTGACAGATCGCAAGATACAGTGCCATGATATAGATACATTTGGAGACATATGTAGAGTGGCCGTGCATGAAAGGCAAACATATTATATAACTAGGAAGGTCAAGGCAGAAAGATAAGCACTAAGGTAGCCATATTCAGAACAGATAAAAGGATGGATGGATAAATGGGAAAACAGATGTAATGATAGACAGATATAATACAGCTGAACAGATAAAAGCTAGCTATGCAGAGGGACAGATAGGCAGGTAGAAAGCCACACCTAGTTGTTATTATGGAAATAGAATGATTATCACAGTGACATTATTATTTCTACTGGACAAACTGCTCCACAACAATGATGTTATGACTAAATGACTCTTGTTTGATGATCATAGTTGTCACATCTTAAACTTAAGCCAATAACTTAAATTAACAGTTAACTTACTTGGCTTTTCTGTAAAAGGTGAGCAAAATTATATGCTTTGTTAAGACTCACAGAATCTAATAATGTGATGATAATAAAATTGCATCCTTCATTAATATGCATTTTTATTACCTTAAGAGAAAATGATGCATGCCATATAGGTTCAAAGAAGATTAATAGCCCAATGGCTTAAGAGGCCTTATAAGCCTACCCTATATAACCTGATTTTACCCAATATATGGCCACTATGGGCAAGAGGATGACATGGATTTGTGACTATGCCTTGAGTATCTTACAGATTGCCCCTGTTCATAAGGGACATAGGCGCTACACTAGATGTGAATTTGCAATTCCCCATCCATTGATCCAAACTGTGTTTAAAGAGGGCCAGGGAAGGGCTCTGTTTAATTTGAATAGGAAGTCTGTTCCAAAGAAGGGGCAATCTCTGAGAAACATATCTGTCTCGCCAGCGTGTTTTGTTTGAGTTGCGAATAGGTTTAGATTCCTCGAACAGATGAACCTCATTTGACTTGTGGATGTGTAGCCGCTCCATCAAGGCTGAATCTGTGAGTGCCTTATAGGTCAGGCAAAGATCATCCCTTAACAGTCAGTAGGAGACAGAGTAAAGGGATAAGGCTTTTAGTCTCTCCACATAGGACATGTTGTTTACACTCTGTATTCTCTTTGTGAAGAACTAATGAGGCCACTCCAGCTGTTGTAAGTGCCTAGTCAAGTACATGTCAAATGGTGCATTGTACTTGATTGTTGGTGTGATAAGGACTGAGTACAGTGGGACTATAATTTCCTTGGATCTGGATGCCATACCTTTACTTATAAGTTGTGCTACATAGAATGACTTCCTCACCACTGTGGACAAATGGCGGTCAAAGTTCAGGCTACTATCTGTATACCTAGATCTCTCACCTCTGAGTCTAGTCTTATGGCTGTGCTATTACTGTTGTAATTTGCAGGGGTATTTGACTTCCCAAAGAATATGACAATGCATTTTTTCACATTTAGTTTTAGACCATGGTTCTAGTACCAATAATTTGTCTGCTCTAGGCCCTGCTGAAGGATATCTACATCAGTGGGGGATTCAATGACTGCCCACAACTTGTAGTCATTGGCAAACTTTGTCATGTAGAGGCCTTCTACACTAGGTTTGACTTCAGAGAAATATCTTCCAAACAAGAGTGGTTCCAGCACTGAGCTCTGTGGCACACCACTAGTAACTGGCTTCTTGCTGGATCTGGATTCACCCACTTTAACCATGTATTCTGTCTGTGAGCCAGATGGCTACCAGTTGCCTGCCCAGTTTTGTGAGTTTATTTATAATACCTGATTAGGGAATTGTGTCAAATGCCTCGGCCAGGTCAAGGTAGGTGATATGTACTGTTTTATCCTCATGCATGGCCTTAGTGACTTACTCAAAGAAATCCACCAGATTCAGTAGGCATGATCTGTCCTTGACAAAGATGAATTGGGTCAGGTCCAGTCATTATTTATCAGGATCTATATCAGTGCATCAAACCATCACTTCAATGGATGGCATTTCATCTTTAATGCTGTTCATCGAATTCCCCTCATGTGGGGGGCTGCACCCCCCCCCCACACACAATTATATATACCAAATCCAAGATTGCACTACAGTGAGGAAAGGGTAAAGTTCCCAATCCTCACTGTATCATGATCTCAGTATGATCAGTTCGACAAATGATATGTTTGATGTAATTGCACTGAAAATGCCATTTGCTGAACTGATTTTTCAATGAACTAATAGGGACCCATTTATCAGGTCCATGATTATCCTTTCCATGGCCTTACATATAAAACTAGTCAAAATTATGAGTCTGTAATTTCCCAGGTTAGTAGATGGTCCCCTTTTATTCAGAAGGATGACTGCTGCTGTCCTCCACTTTACCGGGACAAAGCCACTCCAGAGGCTATAGTTAAATAGAGATCCTAATGGACCTGATAGGTCCTGATTTAAGCTGTTTAAGCTGTGACCTGGTATATCATCAGACCCCCACTGAAGCTATGTTTTTAGCTTTAGTGAGTACAGTGGCAACCTGTTTTTTTGGTGATAACTGGCGGTGGAGTGGTGGAGGGTATTTCTTGGGGGAGAACTGGAAGTGATGGGGAGGTAAAATTTGAGCTGAATTTGTTGGCCAGCAGATTTGATATATCTTCTTGCTGAGTATAGGTGGTGCCATCATCAACTAATTCCACACACTGTTTTATGTTGCCCTTAAGACTGCGGACATAACTATCCACATGAAGGATAGTCCATTCAATATTATGCTAAAATTAAATAATAACTTTCTTTATTCTGAACTAATTGAAATAATGTATTTCTCATCTTTATGAGTCCAGCTTTAGAACAGTTAGTTTTTTTTTTTCTTCAAGACATAGAATGGTCTTGTGCCATACATGTTTAATAATACCAGAATCACTATATTTCCATGGACATTCAGCAAGAGTAATAGAGACAGTGGTGATAGTAAGAGCTCATTACTCTTTGGTAATGTCCATGACACTGTAAACAATGCTGGCATTTTTTTGATCTTAGCCCTCTGATGTTTGTTGCTTATGAAAACATGTTACATTTGTAATACAGATGATAGAAAATTCTGTTTGTCACCCAGGACAGGGAAATATGCATTTGTGAGGTTATATTTTGTAACATTTCATTATTATGTGGTCAGTGATAACTCTGGAAAAATACATCATGATATCAGTATTTTTGGTGTATGTGTCTTCATGAGTATTTGTCTAATAAGATGAAGATCGTTAACACAGTGACCTGTGATATACGTGTAAATGGAGCAATGAAAACATTGGCATTTGATCACATAATGAGAATAACCACAGTGCAATGGTGCAGCAGTAGTGTTGTCACCTCACAGCAAGAGGTTCTCTGGTTTGATTCTCGGCTGGAGTACCTTCTGTGTGGAGTCTGTATGCCCTCCCTGCATTCATGTGTGTTTCCTCTGGGTACTCCAAATTCCTCCCACATTACAAAGACATGCATCTAGAGCATTTCTCCCTGGGCCTCCACTGAAAATTGGCTTTGTTCCAAGTCGGACTTTCCCAGTTAACAAATTTTAAATAAAAAAAAACACTACATGGAGACAAAGCTTAAAAACTGCTAAATAACACATGGCTACTAGATTGCACAGAATTATGCAGTTGTTTTCAAGATGCACAAAAATAGTGATTCTTAGCTCAAGTCAAGCCTTAAACTAGTACGATGAACTACATTTAGACTACCAAGTTTTTCTGAACTAGTAGGCATAAGAAGATAAGTCTATCTTAGAGTTTCAAGCAGTCTATAGCAAAGTTACACTCTTTAGCCCCTTTGCCCTCTTTGAGTGACTGAAGCACGTTGCAACAGTCTGCATTTATTACAACTCCATTCCCATTATATCATTTGTTTGAATTAAGTATATCACAGCATTTAATCACACTCCCTCTCAGCAACTGTACAGTGTTTAAGAGGTTGTGGACTTTGTTGAATTATGGCATGTCCTTGTACCCCACCCCCACACCATATCATGGTGCTTACTTGAGTGGCTCCAGGTAAAGTTCTCAATTTAGTTTAAGTTAAGCAACACTGCTTTGAACTTGGGTATGTATAAAAATCTGACCCAAAAATCAGTGTCAATTTCTGTGTTGTTCTTACTGTAATTTTTGAAATGTTATGATTTTATAATTTTTGTATCTTTTATAATTTCAAGTAATTTCCTGTAACTTGTTATTTGTCTCTGGAGCTTTTCACCCTGCACCTTCTCTGAAAATAGGCTTAGACCCAGTCAAACTTTCCCATTAAACAAATGTTAAATACATAAATAAAATAAAATAAATGTATTTTTTCTTTGTTTTTCTATACCACAGTGTTCATTCTGCTGGGTCAAGTCCTCAGTTTAGTTTTATGTTACTTTGGTGTTTTCTCTTGTTGTTTTAAAGACATTGCAGTGACACTTGTTTGTTCAGTTTTCTCAAGATATAGGGGACACTCATTTTGAAAATCTTTTCCTGGTAGACTAATATAAATAAGTGATAGAATGATGTTTTAGCCTATCAACATCAACAAACTGATATAAAGGAAGACTACCTTCAAGTGGACATCATTTACTGTTTTTAAGAGGAGCACCAGGTACAGGTCTCACTTTAATTTTATTTCTCTTTTGTGTTTTTCATCTTGTCATTTTAAGGACATTGGGGTAACACTTGTTTTGTTTGTTTATTTCAGTGCAATCTCTTATCTTTCTCAGGATGTAGAGAATACTCAATTTATTTATTTTTTCCTGGTGTGCTAGTGGTAACAATAGGTAGAAGAATTATTTGTCCAATCAACAACTACTTACTGGCATAAAGGAAGATTACCTTCAAGCAGAGATGAGAAAAGTGAACATTTGCGTGTAGCATCAACAGGTTGATTGGTATATAATACAGTATGATATTATTCATCAACATCACACAGGCTTGACTTTTAAAGGGGGGCAAGGTATTGTTATAAGCAGCTAATACACAATTCCTGCATCCCTTTTTGTTTCTTTCCATGTAAATAGCTTTGATACCCTACTAGTCAGGCATTTCTAATCTACAGTTATAGTTTATCTGAACGACATCCTTCTGTTGCCATAACAACTGTACATCGTAAAGTGAGTGATACTAGCTTAAACAAAAATATCTGTAGACTAACAAACATTCATCCTTTGTAGTACAATTAGTATTTCAGCAATTTCAATTATTAGACTATTAAAATGTAATCCTTAAATTCATTGTTTATATTTATTAGATACGAGGGAGGATATAGTTTGATATGTTTTTAAATTGTTGGTGTCTGTTATAACCATTGGTATCACTGAAGGTTATTCTTGCTTTTTATTAACCTATAACATGGTATAGAACAGCAGTGGCTCTTTTAGTAGTATGTTAGGAATTAATTGGATCGAGTAGGGTGGTTCCCTGTTTAATGTATTTAAACTTCATTAGATGGGTTGCGATGATGCTCTGAAGAAGTCCCATGATATCTGAGGGACAAAAGCACTTAGTGGATTAATAAACATTTTTTTTTCTTTTACTGATGTTTCTATGACTGTGTTTTCTGACATAACTGTGTTTTGCTTGGCTACTCGGGAATTTGGCTTCTCTGTTTTACCATGAGCCTGGTTGTTATCAGTGTTTTTTACTTTGGTTCATGATCTATATTAATTTTTGATTAGAGAAACAGCCCCTCTGCAGCCCCCTTTGCAACCCCTGCAAAAAATGATTTATACATGCCTTTTCTGTTTGTCGATATTCCATAGTCTTGATGCTTCCAGCTCAATGCTGCGTGTCGACTACTTCTCCAGTTGACAAATTAAAGCAGACCAATTGGGAATATAGAATTTAACAGAGTCATGGATTCAAGCACAGGTATGTGCACTTTGTTGGCCTGACACCAATTGTTCCATGCCCTAGTAAGATGTTATTACATTCATCTGTGCTACCACTGCTTCTGTAACATGCCCTGCTACTTCAGTGGTCTGAAATGTGCCGTTGATATTGACAGGATTTAAATGTCATCCCTAATTTTGTCTCCTCTGTAGCTGTCATGTGCTACATGCTCCTCAATGTTGACTATCCTGCCCAATCTTAACAATAATTTATTTCTTTGGGGTCTTATGCCACTGTTGTGATAACCATTTGTGGGATATCTATCGATAATGGCTACTTAAGTGATCCATTTAAATCTGGGAGGATGTGTGCTTTGTTCTGGGGGACTTGAATCATGACTACTTCACTTAAGTTGCTTCTTACAATGTAAGCATTACATTTATCATGTCGTAGTTATGGTTTCACTTTCTATGAGGTATTTTACTTGCCCTTTTTTATTGCAATCATCATGCACATGTGAGAAATGTCATTGATTGAGTTCTCATGACTCCCTGCATTTTGATATGTGCAGTGTCTTCCATTAACATTGCACCATGGCTGCACAGGTGTGTAAACTGCAGTGCTACACTGACCCACTTCAATACAATCCATCTTCCGTTTTTAAAACACCTTTATGGTATATTATTGGTGAATGTGTCATACTCCATTGTTGTTAGATATGTACATGCTGTTGCATCACGATTCAGGTATAGTAATGTATGCGACATCCATTCTTATGGTTTTCACAGCTTGTTCACTTTGTGCATCATAAAAAGTTATATGCTACTTCTCTTGAGATTTGTGGTTGCCTGCCATATCCTTGAAGAATGAAGTCACTAATGACTGACCTTTTCTGTTTCTGACTTCACAGCCTTCAGAACATGCTTGCTACTACATATCAGTTATTTTATCCACTTTCGCAATGTGGAGGAACACTACTTACAAGGGGTGCCTTTGTCTCCACATTATTTGTATATTTGTCCATTATTTGTGTAATAGAAGGTTGAGACCTGTGTCTCTGTATAATTCAAAATGTCTTAAATATCCATATTATCCTACAACAGTTTTTCATGCTGAACATTTCCATGACTGTTTGTTTATGTGACTTAGACTGCAAATAATGTTAAAAATATCCATGGTTTGAGTTAATGAATTTCTACACCAACATTCTTCATTGTCTCTGTTGCTCAGCTTTGCCTTGCTCGTGTATTCTTGGTTTATCTATCTGAATGCTGTTGAGCACACACACTTGCTTCTGATTATGTGCTTTGTCATGCGCACTTCTTTTTTTTACATTTTTTACATAAATAGGGCCATGTGATTGCTTAGTACAACGTGGCCATGACAGGTGTACTGTGGTCTCCAGATGAGGCTCCTTTTCATGCTATGTTCCTTGGCTGCATTGCTAATTGTCATGTTACTATGATCAATTGTGTTAACTTGGGCATGATATGAACAAGATGTTAATGAATCCCAGAGATCACTTGTAATGCAAACAATCAGCAGCTTTTAAATTTGAGGCAGCATGCGTTGCTTCATCTAAGAGTATGAGGAGTTAAAAACCTCAGCTAATGTCCTTAGCCAGTTTGGTGTTAATTGCTCAGCCTTTCAGTTGAGTAAATAAAATTATCATATAAATGGCAATTTGTGGTACTGGCAGCTGGGCTGCAGCTTCTGCCCCAAAGTAAAAAAAAAAAAAGAAATTTTACTTTTTTTCCTTTTAAAAATAATGGCGAACTTTGACTTTATGCCTTTCTCTTCCTGGAGCAATGGGCTCTGTGCATGCTACTGTGCATGTACAGAGTTCCAAGAACATCCGAATTTTAATTAAAAAAATAAATTGTTTACTCCACATCAGGCTGTTTTCAAAACAGCCTGGCACTACTACTCTAAATGTAGAATAATGAGATTAAGCCTTATTACAGTTCCTCCTATCTTTTGTAAAACTGTAGAAATCTCCCTCAAAAAGCAGCTTAATATGCTACTGTATGAAACAGAAAAGAGACATTTCTATTAACTTGGGCTGCCTCAGGTGGTAGGTTCATAAACAGATTATATTACAGGCCAGTGAAAATGATAAGTTTTTATCAAAGCACATTTTCTACTCCTTGTATATCAGCAAAGCTTTAGTGGTGATTATACTAACTACATAACCTGTAGACTGCACATGGCTTGGCTAGACTAGTGACATAGTTGGGAGTGGCGGGATGACACTTTATGTTACAGGTGGCTATTGGAAGAAGGATCAGGAAACTCTCCCTGAACATGGTTCTAAGTTCTGATTTGGACTAAGAAGCAGTTCCTTTTGCTGGCAGGTAGGCTATCCCATAAGTTTGGACCTAGGAGTGCCAATGTGTATTCTACATTTACTTCAGATTTGGCAGGTCTTTAGAAGATGGGGTCATTGTCTGAGGTGGGGCAATTCAAATGTTGTAGCTGTAGTAGGGAGTTTTCAGGAGAGCTACAGGGAAGTGCAGTTATTTTAGCTTTTATAGGCCATCATAAGAAAATAGAGGACCAAGCTTTCTAAAATTGGGAGTGCATTATCACAACAAAAAGAGGTGTAGTATTTTTATGAGCTGATGGAAGAATAAATCAGTAGATTTAGTTTGAGTTTGCAGATCTGACAGGCGTTTATTGTTGAAATGCAGTAGTAAATGGAGACTGTATTCAAGCTAGGGTTATAAGATAACTTAACCTAGAGGAAGCATTTGATTTTAGAAGATCTGTGTGATTTGTCATTGTGAGAGGACTTTAGAGTTTTTCTTAGGTATTTAAAGATGATAACCACTTCTATGGTCTTGTAGGAAAGGTGTGAGGATGGAATAGAAAGCTTCTTAAAACTGACAGGGCTCCAAAAACCTACAGTTTTATAACAGTTTACTATGATTTGATTTTCTATTTTTTTAATTTGAGCAAACTGTAGAGCTTATTAAGATATGACTGGGAATTAGAGTCATTTTAGGCAAGAAAGGCGAAAACTACAGAATGACTGTGAAATCATCCTTAAAATATAACTGCACTTTGACATATATTTTTCATGATAAATTATGAGATCAGTGTTTTGAAAATGTGATTCCAAACTGTTGGACTAATACCAGTGCCATTTCCCAAATGCATGTTCCATGCTTGTTGTCCAAGGCCATTATATCTCTGCTTCCACAGGTAAGTGCTTGCATTTTAAAACTTCCTACTGCCTTTAACTCAGGAAAATATTATCATTCACAGCTAATAGCTGTATTGAGGCTTATAGAGTGCACACTGTCTCCTAATCCTCACTTGCTCTGTCACTCTGTCTTTGTTTCATTCTCTCTTCCTCCGTCCTCATGATTCTCTTCCTCCCCACTACTGTTTTGTTGCTTTCCATCGCTATTTTAAGTCAATATTCAGTACAGAAAAAAATGCTTATATTTGCTAGTCCTGTGTTACACATTTCTGTTACTCTTTAGCACATATTTTCTGAACCTGGTTGCCACCCAGCATATACTCAGGCCTCTGTATGACAATGGTTACCATGACATCTTCTGTGGTGATCAGTGACACCTGCTTGCTGTCCCGTTCTGTTCAATGCACTGTCTGCCTCTGTAATAAACCCATGATACTCCACAAATACTTTGTTCACATGTATGTCACACTTTCTTATGTGACAACTATAATTTGTTCTGTATAACAACATTTCAGTTTGTACTCTATTTTATCTTATGTATAATGTTTCTTTTTACTTTTTATTGCTGTAGAAGTTATTGGAGCTTTTCTCCTCAGGTCTCCACTGAAAATGTTTTTTTTTTGTAACTCAGCTGGACCAAACCGGTTAACAAATGTGAAATAAATAAATAATAAATAAATGTCTGGGTGCATCTCATCAAACTGTGTATGCTCATATGAGTGAACACAGAAAGAATGATCATTTTACATCAAAGTTAAAAATGATTGAAAGGAAAAAAAAAACTACTTCTTTTGTAGGGGTCAAGTCTCCATACACCCCCCCACATCCCCTGCTAACTATGTGTATATACTCTGATGTCACACAACAGTGGAGTAAGAGCAAATTCCCTAATCCTGCTGCACTCTTTGCTGACATGAGTGTTCACTCTTCTATACTGGTCAAAGAAGCATTCACTTATATGAGAATTCAGAGTTCTGACCTGTAACCATTTTAGGCTATTTGCATGTGTGCAGGAGCGGCCTTAGGTCGACTGGTGCCTAAGCAAAAGGACTCCACGGTGCCCCCCACCACACCACCTGGTTCCCCCATCCTGGTCTACTTACACCAAATAAACACTGAAAAAGTGCCCCCGCTAGAGCGGCGCCCTAGGCGGCCGCCTAGTTGGCCTATGCCTAAGGCCGGCTATACATGTGTGTATGTTCTTACATGTCCTGTTTGTTCCATTTATGTGTATGTACTATAATTACATGCTTCCTCTGCTCAGGCTCCACTGTTGTTTCTTGATCTGGATTATGGCTTTCTGGCTTTTTTTATTTACAAAGTCTAAATTTTTGTAAAGGTTGTAATTTTTCTCTAATATTTCTAATTCAGTTTTCACAGACTTGTGGAAGGCGACAATGTTGTATAAATATATTTTGCCTTCTGAGTTAACCATGTTCGGAAATTGTTAGTTTTCTTCTTTTTTTTGTTTTTTTTTCCTTGTTCTATCATTTTAATATTTAGAGTTTGTTGCTGGTGCTATGATAAAGAATTGTATTATAAAATAAAATACATACATGGGTTATGACTTCCTTCTAAAGAATGTCCACATAGCTGCTGATCTGCCTCTTGTGTTATTGACGCTACACTGTGTGAGTGTCTGTATTACTGCCAGGGAAGGTATCAATTTCTCCTAATCATTTTTACATCCTTTTGTAAAACTATGTTATGTGCCCCTTCCTGCTGTTCTGTAGCTGCCCAGGAGGTGTCTAGTTAGCTGAGCCCTTTTTGTTCCCTTTATGCCTTAATTTCACAATATATTTTTAATAAATTCTAATTGCTTCATTTGGAACGTCATAAATTTCAGTACAGCCTGTACAATTGCTTACCTTTTCTAAAGTTTTCTTCTATTGCATTAAGAGACCAAAATAAAGCATTTTTTCTCAGTCGATGTCAGTATTTCTTTCTTTTGTATCAGGCTAACCCCATTTTTAGGCCATTTTAAGTCTAGCCAATTATCCCATGTGATAATCAACCCTTCAATCTTGTGTTTGTAAGGTAAATATTTGAACTATTATGCCAACTTCCCAACATCCTTATAGCATTTCTCTGTACTATAGGCAAAGATGGTAATTGAAGCACTGTGTATTATATGCCTAGTGTATACATTTTCAGACTTCTTGAGTACTCACCTACAGTCTGAAAAATTAATTTATACTGAAGGTTGCTGCAGTGTTTAGTGCTGAATCAGTGTGCTTATAACACAGAGTTTTGCATGACTACATCTGTAGTCTTGTTTAAAGCACTGAGGCTTGCAAATTGCACACTGATAAAGAAATATACTTTGCAGCATAATACTATTTTACTGTAAACACAGTTACTAATAAATAACTTATTTTTATAACACACAAGACATACTACTGTAGTTTACAGATTTAATGTGCAAAGTTTTTCTTCACACCTAGTATAAATGATAGCTTTCCATTCTCCATTTACCTTGGAACCTAAGTTCCTACATACCTTAGCACAGTTTAGTTCTTATATACTCTTTAAAAGTCACACACTTCACATCCTGTTTTTACCTCTTGGTATCTTTTTTGGGCTTTTGTGGGAAAGCACATAATGTCTGTTTTTAGACTTTCCTGTTGTCCTTTTGTGACTTACTTGTAAGCACTTCTGCTAATATAGGAATGCACGCAATATTTGCCTTTCAGAATTGTTTTCTGCTGTTTCTAATTTTTATTTATTTATTTTTTATTTTACATTTGTTGACTGGGCTAGTCTAACTGGATATATGTCCATTTTAAGTAGAGGCCCAGGGAGAAAAGCTCCACGTAAAATATACAGCACATTAATAATTCAGTTTCAAGACATTAAACTTCAATTAAAGATACTAGTCATAGAGAACATGTGCTACAAAGTAAATAAGCATATGTGATATAAGAAAGTAGAACAAAATAAGATATCCCATAATTTTTATTTATTTTTTTTGTTTGTACCCCCCCCCCCGGCCAATCACTGTGGGAAGGAAGTATTTAGAAGGATGAGGAGATACCAGAACAAAGTTATAAGTAAGGAGCAGCAGGAGAGACTAGTTTAAAGAGAACAGAGTTGGGAGAAATTTGGTTGAGGGGTAGATACTCAGAGCGACAGGGGAGAAGTTCATTATGTATATCTTGGGAAGAATAAGTCCGACATAGAGGTAGTGGACTTTAAAGAGAAAACTGAGTAGAGGTGGAATAGCAAAGGAAGACATAGATGATAATGATAATCGGATGAGATAATATTAGTCTGGATTAGTACAGGGACATAGCCAGTAGCTAGTTAGATATAATTTAAGGTTCTTTTTGAAAAGTGTAGTAGAGGAGAGAGAGGTAAGTTCAGAGACCAGTAGGTTCCAGCTTTTACCCACTGCATTAGAGAAGAGGGAATCACCTGCTTTATTGTAGGGTTTATGTACAGAAGCCAGTAGTTTGTTGGCTGAGTGTAGATTTCTAAGATTGTTATATGGGCTGATAAGATTTGTGAGAATTGGTGTTTTATCTGGATAATAAAGGGTTTTATAGGTAATAATTAGTTGTTGAAATAAAATCTGATTGTGCAGTTAAAACCAACCCAGTTGCTTCAGATTTTGGCAGTGGTGGGTTCTAAAGGGGGAGCAAATCTGGCTATGCTATTGTAGGAGATTGCAAGCTTGTTGAGGTTAGTTTTAGATAGATTGGTGTATATAGGAGAGGCATAAAAGAGAGTAGAGATAAGGTGGGTGTGGGCAATAGAAGTTCTGGCTGAGGGAGTGAGGAAGGGTTTGATTTTGTAGAGGGAGCCTAGTTTACGGTTAACTGATTTTATTGTGGAGTTGATATGAGTATCATAATTAAGGTTGTTATCAATAGTGACTCCTAAGAGTTTGGTAGAAGTGTCAGGGGATATGACTGTGCCATTTTTGGATTTGATAGAGAAGTGGAATGGGGTAGATTTTTGTGTAGGAGTAAATATTAGAAGTTTAGTCTTTTTTGCGTTGAGGAGGAGACTGTGTTGTAAAAACCCATCTTCTACAAGCTCAAAGACATTTTGGGTAAGGGATTGCAGTTCAGAAGGCCCTAAAGCTGAGGATATTAATGTGGAGTCATCAGCATATTGTATAGTTACAGCTTGAGGGATACTAATGGATAGATCATTTATAAAGATGAAGAATAAAAGAGGGCCTAAAATAGATCCTTGGGGTATGCCAAGGGTGACAGGAAGAGGGGCAGATAGAGTGTTTTCCCAAATCACTGCTTGTTGCCTGTTATCTAAGTAAGACTTGAACCACTGTAGTGCTTGAGTATCTAGCAAGAGAGGCTTGAGAAGATTCAAGAGTAGTTGATGGTTAACCATGTCGAATGCTTTTGAAAGATCAATAAAGATAGCAGAGGACAGTGTGTAGTTGTTATGGTTTTTGTTAATGTGGTCAGAAAATGACAGGAGGGCAGTAGTGGTGCTATGGAAGGGTCGAAAGCCATGCTGAGAGTTGGCTAGTAGGCCATTTAGGAGAATATAAAAAGCCATGTCAATTAACAGAAGTCTGAAAGGAAACATCAGTGAGAACACATCAAACTGTTCTGCTGCTGATATTGAGAAACATGTCCGTTAATAAATGTTCCTTGTTTTTCACTTATTTTAGCCAGAACTATGTCATATAGTATGAATGTAATTTTACATAGCTAAACTCTATACCTACATTCAAGCAAACTTTTTATTCTGTGCTTTATATTTCAGCATATTTACAGCAGAATGAATTTCAATCTTTTATTCAGAGTTCAACACATACTAACACAGTCCATTATTCTAAACTTTACTTCTCTTCATTTACATGCTTTTCATTTCACTCAAAGTGAGAATTAAAACTAGTACCTTGTGTTTGTGAGGTAAATACCTTGCTCGTTATGCCAACTCTTAACCCAAAATGAAATCATAGGTTCATTAGTAAGTACTAGGTAAACTACTATTAGACAAAATTTTAAGTTTAGCCAATTTCTCCAAGGTGAGAAGCAAACTCTCTACCCTGTGTCTGTTATGTAAAAACCCTTGACCATTATGCCAGCCAATACATACAAATAAGTGTGACTGGGATTTGAACATTGGATCACCTGTGTGATATTTCTAAAGTTAGTGCACTTATACCTTGTGCCACAGAGAAAAGCATTGCAGTATTGCAAACATGCTGAAGTTAAATGAAGCATGGGCTGAGATCTAATCATGCCAGTGATGTCATTGGTTAACTGAATGTTTTTCAAAAGTCCTAACAGAGTTTGTCTGAATTATTTTTGCAATATTTTGGCACTCTTTACTTCATTTCTACTTCTTTACCTTGTTATTGTGTTTTCTTAGGTTTGTTATAGTGGGTTGAATTATCTATTGTTACATTATAGTCTCAGTGGTGGGTGCTTAGTAACTCGTTTCATGATGCAAGCAATATTTTCAAAAGGAAGCTGAGACAAAAAGAAAAAAAAAGAGGAGGAGATCAAATGAAAGTGCAACATCATACGTGGTCACAAATTACGTTTCTTGGTTCTTTTTGTGTTGCAGAGTCTTCCTTTTTACTGTTTTTATCTACAACAACTGGTACAGAAACGTGGAAGGGTACCTTTAACAGTTTTATGAGATATATTTTCCTGGTATCTTGCAAGAGCAGAACAATATGGAGGCATATCCAGAAGATAGCACCTTTCCATATTCAGTGAGTCCTGCAGATTACTGGGCTGACTACAATTATACAGGGGAAGGAATAGTACCATTTTGTGACAACAGCAGCATTGCAGAATTCACTACCTTATTCTTGCCAGTATATTTTTACTTGATATTTGCATTAAGTGTGGCAGGAAATGGTTTGATTTTGTTTACACTGCTGGCATATGAACACATGAAAAATGTGATCAATATATTCATCCTAAACTTAATTATCTCAGACTTATTATTTTCTGTATCTCTGCCTTTCTGGGCTCAGAATTATAGCTCAGAATGGATCTTTGGAAATGGTATGTGCAAATTGATTAATGGGATCTATTTCATTGGAATTTACAGCTGTTGCACTTTACTGATGGTAATGACCGTGGACCGCTACTTCTTCATTATTTATCCTATGGCTACAGTACGAATGAGAACAACAAGGTATGCAGTTCTGCTGAGTGCAGCTGCCTGGTTCTTCAGCATTTCTGGAGCTATCCCAGAATTCATCTACTCTGGTATAAAGCACAGTGAAGAAGGCAATGGTGTCACCTGTGAGGCCGCTGACAGTGATGAACATTCTGCAGCTATGTGGGGAATTGTGGGTTATTTCCTTCAGACTGTAATGTTTTTTATGGTACCATTTATTATTGTCACTTACTGCTATATCAGGATAATACTGAAAGTAATTGGATGTACTATTGTGAGAAAGTATAAAGCAGTAAAAATGATATTTGTAACTGTGATTGTTTTCTTTTTATGCTGGGGTCCATACAACATTTTTCTTTTAGTATTTTTATCTGTTAAAGGAACTGAAAAGAAAAATGATCAGGGGTGTGACCACAGCTGGGAAAAGGTATATTTTGTCTGTCATAGCTTGACGCATTTCCATTGTTGTATAAATCCATTCTTTTACACATTAGTTGGCAAAAAATTTAGAAGAAGCTTTTTAAAGTTACTTGGTAGTTTTCCTTTATACACAAACCTTTTAAGTTTACACAGCAGCAGTTATAAATCTTCTACAAGCAGACAGCGACCACCTAGCACTGGTGCTGAGGTGGCAGGAGGGGGACAGTGACTTTGTCACTAGGCTCATTTTTAATGGAAGAGTGCTGGAACAGTTATGCACATGTCCATGGTGGTGAAGGGACAAAGATGTTTTAACATTTAATGTTAATGGCCACCATATTCAACCCAGCAGTCTCTGAGGTGAAGTAACATCTCTTCAGGACTTTGTCACTAGACATGCTACTGAAAATGATACAGAAAGAACTTCAGACAATTAAATTACTTAAGTCTTAAACATTGTATTTCAATATCTGTCATAAAATATAAATTACTGATTTAAAGCTTCTGAAATGTATTCTTTTAACTAGCCCAGTAGAGATTCACAGTGTAATCGTGGTAAGAAACTGTAAATAAATGCACTTAAGACTGCAAGCATGTTGTATGTATTGTATTCAGTATCTTTCATGTGGAATGTAAGTAAACATTACTTATTTCATACAATGAGCACTCAAAGCAGTTTCCAGTGATATTCCTCATTAAAGCAGACTGCAGTGATTGCTCTCATCACTCGTGTTGCTGTGCAACGCAGCAGATATGCTCTGAGAGTAGATTTGTATCCCCCATTCTCTTCAGCGGAATAGACAATGAAGAGTAAAAGCAGTGTGCACAAACTGCAAACATTTTAATTAATACACTCATATTCATGACTAATGAAACGAGTTCCTTTCATTTACCATTCTTTTGTTGCTTACAGGAGTGTTAGTTCTGACCACAAGCCACATGTTTATGTATCTTGAAAGAAAAATAAGACTGGCCAAATCATTCACACTAGAGAAGAGACACAACAAGGCAGAAGAGAGCATGTTATCTCGCATAATAAAACGAGTTAACATCTTTAAATGTTATGAGATTCATCTGAGAGGGGATAAGCTGCAATAACATCCCACTATAAACATGTGAAGTATATCTGTAACTTAAATGAAACTGGTGAAATAAAATTATATGTGACAGATGATGACAAGCTGGTGAAACGATATTATGTGGGGTAGTTATGACAAACCGATGAAAGAATATTCTATGGGGTACTATGGCAAAGTGGTGAAACAATATTACATGCTGCAGATTCTGGCAGCCATCAGAACACTAAGCTGTTTATAAGGGCATAATTAACATGAGAAGAAGCAAATGCCATATAATAGATGAATGTAGCACGAATAGAGGCAGTGGCAGTTTTTTATTTCTATATGCTTTACTTAATACTTAGGGACCTTGCATTACTACAGTTTACATAAGTAACTGCTAATCTAGCAGTCAGGGAGACTATTGAAGACTCTATCCTTGTTTTGCAATAGCCTTGTGTGGTTAAGTGACTGGCACAGATGCACATATTATACAAATGGAAGCTAAACGAATCAGACTCTGGACTTTAGGAAATAGCTTGTTCATACAGCATAACCTTAATCTTGTGATCTTGTGCGCTGGCTGCCAGATATACTTACATTATGAGGAGATCTCTTTGTATGCAATGCAGTCCATTGTAACCTTTAGAGCAGCAATAAAACATACCAAGCTGTTAGGCAAGATGGTTAGGCAGGCAGGTTAAGTGCCAAATTGCCCAACATTATTTGCGGACAAAATGAGTATTTTTTTATATAGTGACATGAATTGTTGTAAGATAAGTACTCCATGGACTATATAATAGTGCCATTTTCACAGAGCTGTCTTAGTCTGTTAGCTTGCTGCTCTGAAAAAAATTTCTGATTTGAGATGTTATTAGTAGCAATACATAAAACACCAGTATAATGATTTATATTAATGTATATAAATTCAGAACAGAAGGTTTATTGTATGAACCAGACTAGTTGTGATTGTTAGTATCACTATGCTAATGAGCTTGGGACTGTTTGTTCAATGGTTCATAGGTTAATAGATTAGTACTTGTGGGCCATTTTAAGCCTAGTAGATGTCATTTCCTTAGATCTAGTAAAACACTTCAGTTCCGTACTCCATACTGGGATATATAATATACCATTACTTAAATTACTGAACTCACAACATAACTATAAATAACAGCAATAAATTGCAAAATAAAGAGGTTTGTGTAGTCTGGGAAATTTTTAGCACTGTGTTATATATCGGAATAATACTGCAGAAGTCAAAAATGACTCATTGCATTTAGTTGTAAAGAGAAAAGTAACAAATATGAAATTAACAACTGTAACTCTAAACTGTATTGGAAAGCTTCTAGAAAAATAATGACCAAGCAGATGAAGATCTCTTAAGAACAATTCTTAGCATATCTGTCAATGTGCATATAAATCCCCATTGACATTAACAATATAGCCATTTTGCTATCACCTTTGTAATGGAGGCAGATGTATACAGATGTTTTCTACTTAGATATAGCCAGGGCGTTTCACATAGTGGGTCATAATACACTTGTTCAGCGGCTCTTGGAAAAATATTGAACTTTTTACTATTAATTGGGTAGAAAAATGGCAGACTAATAGAACTTGTAATGTTGTTACAAATCTCTGAGTTAATCATTTTTGTACTGTGAATTGTAAAGAGTACCACAGGCATAAGTCCTGAGTCCACTCTCTTCTTCCTATTTATGGAAGGTATAAAAATCTCATGGAAGTGTATAATATCTATGCATGCTGATGGCATTTAATTAGGTCACATCAATTCTGGCCACCCTTTCAAAATATGCTGAATTAAGTGTCAGAACTGAATTGCACTGTAAAACTATCCCCCATATGTAAATAAGTTATTAACGTTTGGAAGGTCAGTTGGTGAACAGTTCTAGCATCACAGGCTCTCCAGTATATTAAAGTTTTTCATGCTGTGCAGCTCAGGTATATACAGAATTACAGAATTTTCTAGAGCTATGCAGATCATGTTTGGATTTTGAACATGTGAAACACCTATGATACTTACATCACAGCTTAATTGTGCTGTATAATGTAGATCTGAATATAAAGTGGCAGTGTGGAGGCCACGAAAGAGGCAAAAATAATAAAGAGTGTGTGATATAACAAAAAAAAACAGTTGATGTTAACATGTTTATAAATCTGTGATGCTGATTTCCTCTTTAATGAATATGTTTTCATTCTATTATGATGAATATTTTGTTTCATTTCCTGATATATCTCTAGAGAGCATATTTCTTAGCTTATATACTAAAGAATTCTGGACAAAGTTAACACAATGGGGACAAATGCCCCAAATCATGGTCAAATTTTTTAAAATATTATGGTAATTCACCTGAAAATCAACATGCATTTTTTTAACAATAAGAAGTATGAAACTCCAATAACCAGCACTACTGACTGACTGTAATCCTTAGCAATTTACAAGGTACAAAACATAACACAAAATCAGGGTCATTCTGCAAACTCAGAGAGAGCTGAGAGGTATGCTCTAGAACTGCTTTATGACTGTTTCATCCATTGTTAATTTTTACAAATACTTTTGTTTATACAATCGGTTCAGGAAGGCTATTGCATACATCTATACATTTCTTTCAGAAAAACATCTTATTATCACCTCTGAGCCTTTCCCTTGAAGGTTCCTTCCTCTAAAAGATGCAATGTCTGAGGAAAGATTTCACAAATTTATTTTCGCTGAGGCAGTAATATGGAACCATATTATCCAGCTCACTGAGTACCATGACGTAGGCCTCACACACCATACACATGAAGATTACACATCACGCCTGTCTGTATATGCAGCAAGTAAATGCAACCACACATTCAGACACAAATGCACCATTTCATATGGTGGGCCTTGCATCGTCGAACATTTGTAGTCTAACTCCAAGGTTGCTAGTGCCATGAAAGAAAGTGCGTGCCAACTCTCAGAAGTACTTGAATACATAATATATACCACATTAATCACACAATTAAATCCAAATTCACGAAACTTCCACAAATTCATTAATATCTTCAACATACATATACTATAGCAACACTACACACCTAACACTATACAGCACCATTTGAAAAAATATACATTTGAATGCCATTTGTACAAACAGTAAATGCAAACACTAAAACTTTCTCCATTCATATCATACACATCACTTTTGCATTTTTGATATTCAGAAGTAATACGATTCCATTAATACTTTTGCCATGTCACCTTAATAGTTAATTCCATCAAACAAATTAAAATTAAGTTCTTGTGTCACTTACCAAGTGCATTCTGCTATGGAAGTTGTACAATTTTCATTAGTCTTCATTTTCTTCACCCTTAATAGAGGTGATATTTCCAGAACTGCATGTATGTGTGATCTCACCAAAGTGCTGCAAACACACACACACACACACACACACACACACACACACACACACACACACACACACACACACACACACACACACACACACACACACACACACACACACAAGTGCACACACACACACACACACACACACACACACACACACACACACACACACACACACACACACACACAGCTCTGCTATCTAATTTATTACTGACAGAACATTCTAGGGTTGCCAGGTTGTTATTACTGCCTGCTTCACTTACTAGCTAAATTTTGATCATTGCATATGCATGATTATATCATTTAGTCTTTCATATACTTTTCTGTATCATGTAGTCTTTTACATTCTTGTAGTTGTCAGTAGCATATCATTTAGTCTTTCATATACTTTTCTGTATCGTGTAGTCTTTTCCATTCTTGTAATTGTCAGTATCTCTCCCTCCTCAAAGATGCAGTCTTACTTGATGATTTTATTACCCAAATGCAATATCTTACCCTTCCATATATTGAAAATAAATTTCTATGACAAACTACACTTCACATTTTGCCAGTTCTGTAAACCTATTCTGATCCTGTGAAGCTCAGGTTCCCTGTGGACCATACCACATACCTCAGTGCCACTGTGAAACAGATCTACCATCTTCTCTGTGGTATCACTGATACAGGCATTGAAAAGGCTGGTTCCTAAACTGGCCTGTATGGTAATTAATTACTCCACTTTTCACTGTGGAGTCAGTTTACTTTTAGAATATGTATCCAGTTTTCCAGACAGCTGATAATACAGACAGCATCTTGTTTCCTACTCCAAACCTGGCTGAAATTTATTTGTTAAACCTAGGGAGGCCACATCCCCAGTACCTCCATCACAACCAAAGAAATCTGCTGTCTTATTTGTGACTATATGATGCCACATTGGACAAAATGACTTTTGTCTATAAATTTATTTCCCATCACTGAGGTTAAACTGTGTGGTTTATAGAATTTCTCTGTCACTCTTATGCCAATTTTTGCTTTCTTGCAGTCCTCAGAATTACTGTAACTAATCTGCTGAACAGACCAGTTAGAAGCTTGACTAGTTCTGCATGCATGTTATTGGAAATCTTGAGATGATGTACCTCATAACACATTGCTTTTTCACCTTTAGTTTTAAGATATTTTTCCCCAAATCATCTCTCTTGTTTGAATAGACCCTATCAAATTAACTCTGTTTTCTGATGTCAGTGTCTTCTCATTTTTTTCAGTGAACCTGGAACAGAACATGCAGCTCTTTGACTTTGCCTCCTTATTGTTTCCCTACTCACATTTAACCTAAGTAGTTCCTACCACAATTTCTTGATTTTTTTTTTGTTTTCCTCTTAATATATCTATCAACTGTTCTGTCTCTCATATTAGCACTGATTGAATGTTTTTAATTTCAGCTTTGGTTTCCCCATCTTGTTTTACAGACCCAAACATTTCATCACTAAAAAATATAAAATAGTGTCAGTAACTGTTAAT
This sequence comes from Protopterus annectens, assembly GCF_019279795.1. NCBI lineage: Eukaryota > Metazoa > Chordata > Ceratodontiformes > Protopteridae > Protopterus > Protopterus annectens. The sequence goes on from NC_056731.1 coordinate 439,494,594, forward strand.
CTGTTTTACACAAATATTTTTTTTGAATCACTGATAGTAATTTTACTCCATCAAATAGAATGATATAGAATTGTTGTATTGCCAAACCACAAGAAAAACGAATCCAAACCAAGTAACTAAAAGCACTGCTGGTGAGGGAAAGAAAAATGGACACCACAATCTTGTTTTAAACGTTTTTGTTCAATTTAATACTACTGGACTTCTTCAGAAACACACCCAAATGTATCACTATCCAAAGCGTCACATGTAATTAATAACCAATAAAAATACATGGTCAATCTACTGTAATAAATAATGATATAACCATCACTTAAAAAATATATATATGTAAATGTATATATATATATATATATATATATATATATATATATATATATATATATACACACACACACACACACACACACACACACACACACACTGTAAATCACAAATTTGTATAATACAATACATTAACTTATAAATAATAATGTTTACATACATGTAAAAATTGTGAATATTACACTATAAAACATATACTAAAATTTCTGTGCCTGTAAAAAACATTTGATGTTAATCATGTTGTTTAAACCTGGAAGCTGGTCAGCATTTAACATGATTTGCCAAATTGCTTCACGGCACCCTAGAAGGGTTTTGAAATCACCACTGAAAAGTGCATTGTTTTCCCTTTCCAATACAGAAAAGGAAAACTTTTTGAACAAAGGACATTCCAAAGAATGTCTAGCCAAAGCATTGGACACATCCTTTTTCTCGATGGCTGAAATGTGTTCATAAATACGTTTATTCAAAGTACGTATAGTTTTCCCTACGTAAAAGTGCTCACATGAAGCACATTGAGCTAGGTAAACTATATTGGTGGTTTTACATGAATAATGTCCCCTTACTGTTTTTACTGTTCAGCAGTGAAGACAATTGCAGATCTTCATTGCTTATAGGTGGTATACACAGAGTAATTCAGGTCTGGACTGGAATGTGTAAAAATGAAATATCACATGAGCATCATTTCACCATGGCATGCATTTCGCTTAAAATATCAATATATGATGCCAGTAGCAGACATCAGACATGCATCATATCCTGCAGATGCACTCAGATGCATTATAGGTAAGTAAACGAGCTGGATATTTCTTGATCCCTGAATCTGGAAATGGAAGTATTAATAGGTGTCCTGATCTTTCATTCATCTTGTCAAAGCACCTGATATTTAATGAGTGTTGCTAAGCAGATTGTCTCACATTATAAATATAACAACTTTATTTATTGTTCCATCAATGTGTCTGTAAGCAGGTAGTCTCCATATTCTTCTTGACTAAACTTTAGAAAATAAGGATTTACAAAAATACTGATTCTAAAATTAAAATTAAGAACAATCAGGACTTTCTGTTATAAATGAACTAATCGGGAATGCTAGCATCGTTGGAATGAAGTCTTTGCTTCGTGTTGCAAAGCATGCATATTTCATGCAGTACCTTTGCTAAAAAGTGTGAAAAAATCATTAGACTTAGTGAGAAACTGACATTAGCTTCCTCATCTCTGAAATGTCAGACTATCACAAGTTTTCAAACCTGTTGTTGATGTTAGAAATAACTGTGAACTAATACCATGGTTAAGTAACACTTAAAAAGCCCTTGGATTATGAGGTAGTGTCATTTATTACACATCACATGCAGAAGAGAGACAGATAATAGAATCATAGAAAGACACACAGATCAACAGAGAAGAAGCACAGAATGGTGATTATTCCATTGGTAAATCTTTCCTGAATCACATTATCTGTTGTGCTAAAACAATTACTAATGCTAACCAAAGAAGAGCAGTGTAACCTGGAGTTTTATTCTGGGTTTAGTTATGACAGCTACAGTTCATTAAATTTGTTGCACTAAGACATACTTCATATTATGTACTTCAAGTCTCCTTAGTGATAATAACTATACTGTTACACAGTTGCATACCATTAACTGTTCCCTCACAGCTTAACACACAAAACAACTCTGTGACAAACAGCATGCTCACACATACGGTTCTATATTAAAATCAGTGAACATTCCTCTGTCTGCACAAGTTATCGAGGAGAAAAGAAAGCAAAGCTATCATCCTGTGGTTTCTGGCTCTGACAGGAAATTAATTTCTGTCAAATCTGCATCCAGAAGCTTGATTTATGTTTGTCTCCTGAAAGAAGGGTAGAAGGAACTAGACTTACACCCAGCAGTGATGTCATTAATGCTTACCCCGCTGCCATCTCATGAGTAAAAGGCAATTCTTCTGTGAAATACATTTATAGGTACTATGGTTCTTCTCTGAAACGTTTTTATAGGTACTATGGTAAATCCATAATTTTGCTGATAAAGAGCATTTGTAGTCAACAGTGTGGTACTGTTTGGGTAACAGCATTAAGATGCTTATACTAGCTTTTACAGGTAATTTCTGGCATCTTTTAGTAATTCATACAACATTGTTTAGTGTTGTGTGATAGCATTAATCAGGCTAGGCACTGGATAGCACATGAGAATGTATATTTAGCTTATTTGTTAGAACTCTCTATCTATCATCTATCATCTCATGCTAGGTAGATGGGCAGATATATATGTTGTAATCCTTTCTTTGAATGACAGCAGAAGCTAAGCCAATTGTTGAAGCCAATAATCTTTTGTTCATACTGAAGCATCATTCTGGGTGTTGGCAGAATGTTGCACAAGGCTAGGTTCATACCAGCTTCAGACACATATTCCATCATCTCCCTCTCTCAACATGGTCTAAACAGATACATCTCAAGTCATGTACACCCACTGGTACAATGACCATGTCACATACGTACTTGTGGTGTAGCTACTTGACTGCATGTGTAATGTGGTGAATCTTGGCACCTGATGGGCTTTTGACTGTGACCCTCTCCTTGCACAGCCTTGTGAGTGGTGTATCAATACATCTCACTATGGAGTTACCTATGACTAGGATAATGGACTGCGCAGAGGTTTGCCTTCTGGGCTTTTGAACTGACTCAATGCAACTCTTAGATGCATGTTTCATGGTGGAAACTGCCTATGTTGTGCATCTGTAAAGTTTCTGAAGGTTGCTTACATTTCATTTAGAAGGCTTAGGTTCATAGGCAGGTACTAGGCTATTGGCTCTAGGGCCTATATAAGCCTAGCCAAAAATGTACCCGGGCTTTCGCCACCCAAGAAAATTATTTTCCTGTGCCCCTGTCGAACAGAGCCACAGAAGTAATCCTTGGGGTGAATTTCCTATTTCCCATCCAATCATCAAGATTTTTCTTGAAGAGTGCTAATGAGGAGCTCTGTTTGACATAGATAGGTAGTCTGTTCCAGAGTATGGGAAGTCTCTGGGACAGGCATCTGTCCCTCCAGCATGTTCTGTTTATTGTGGTGACAAGGTTTAGGTCCCTAGAGCATGTAGCTTGGAGGGATTGGGATTCCTTTAAGTGGAGCATGTCCAACAGCTCTGGGTTGACATAGCGTTGTATATTAGGCAGAGATCACCTCTGAGTAGGCGATATGTGACTGAGTCAAGCTGGACTTTTTTGAGACGGTCTGCGTAGGGCATCTGTTTGAGGCCAGTAATCCCCTTTGTGAGGTATTTCTGTGGCCTTTCCAATTGTTGTAAATGTCTTGTGAGGTGCATACCAAATGGGGCGTTGTACTCTATAATGGGTCTAATAAGTGATGAGTAGAGAGGAACAATGACCTCTTTTTTTCTGGATGAGATTCCTTTTGTGATGAGGTGAGCCACATAGAAGGATTTCCTGATCACTGTGGTGATGTGATTATCAAAGGAGAGACTACTGTCCACCTGTGTCCCAAGGTCTCTTATCACATTTTTGGCATTAAGTAGACTACTATCTATGTGGTAGTTCATGGGTACAGCATTTTTAACAAAGGGGATGACAATACACTTTTTGGCATTGAGCTTCAGGCCATGGCTTTGACACCCGGTACCAGGCTTCTGTCGATTAATTAGATTACTTACAAGAGCTTCAGCATATATAGGTTTATATGTTTGGTCTGATCTTTGTGTGATTGGTTTAGTCTTGTCTTTGCCTTCAGTAACATTATAGGTTCATAGGTTGGTACTAGGCTATCGGCCCTAGGGTCTATACAAGCCTAGCCATAACAATTTTCTGGCTATTTCTTCCCACAGTATTTACTTCCTGGGTCGCTGTCTAGCAGGGCGACTGATGTGATCCCCAGGGTAAATTTCCCATCTCCCATCCAATCATCAAGGTTCCTTTTGAAGAGGGCCAAGGAGGCACTCTGCTTGGCATGTATGGGCAGTCTATTCCAGAGTATGGGGAGTCTCTGGGTCACTAACCTATCTCTCCAGCATGTTTTGTTCATTGTGAAGACAAGGTTTAGGTCCCTGGAGCCTGTGGCTCTGATGGATTGGGATTTCTTTAAGTGTAGCATGTCCAACAGCTCAGGGTTTGACATGGCTTTGTATGTTAAGCAGAGATCGCCTCTGAGTAGATGATATGCAATAGAGTATAGTTGGAGTTTTTTTAGTCGGTCAGCATAGGGCTTCTGTTTTAAACCTGTGATTCTTTTAGTGAGGTGTTTCTGTGGCCTTTCCAGTTGTTGCAGATGTCTTGTGAGGTACATACCAAATGGGGCATTGTACTCTATGATGGGTCTAATGAGGGATGAGTACAGTGGGACAATGACCTCCTTTTTTCTGGATGGAAAGCCCTTAGTGATGAGGTGTGCCACATAGAAGGATTTCCTGTCTGTTGTGGTGATGTGGTTATCGAAGGTGAGACCACTTTTCACCTGTGTTCCTAAGTCTCTTTTCACACTTTTGGTGTTTAGTGTACTGCTACCTAGGTGGTAATTCATGGGTACATGTTTTTTCCCAAAGGGGATAACTATACACTTCTTGGCAATGAGCTTGAGCCCATGGCTCTGGCACCAAGCATCTGTTTTTGTAAGGCCCTTTTATAGAATATCCACATCATTTGGGGATTCAATAATGGCTCCCAGTTTGCAGTCATCTGAGAACTTTGTTAGCCAGAGTCCCTTAGTGTTGGCCTGTACTTCAGAGAAGTAGATGCCAAAAAAGAGTGGTTCCAGGAGTGAACCCTGAGGTACTCCACTTGTCACTTGTCTGGAGCTGGATTTGGAGTCGGCTACCTTTACAGTGTGGGTTCTGTCATTAAGCCAGTTGACAACCCATTGAATGCTGTAGGGATTTATGCCCAGCTTAGTAAGTTTATCTATGATTCCAGAGCAGGGGATGGTGTCAAAGGCCTTGGTAAGGTCCAGATAGGCTGTGTGGACTGCCTTACCCTTGTCCACGGCTCTGGAGACTGATTCAAAGAAGTCAATTAGGTTCAGGAGACACAATCGGCCATTCATGAACCCAAACTGGGTGGGGTCCAGTGTTTGAAAGTTGCCAATGTCTTTGTTTATAAGTTCCACGATAATACGTTCCATGGCCTTGCAGATCAGGCTCATCAGACTGATGGGGCGGTAGTTCCTAGGATCCAAGGTGGATCCACCCTTGTGTAGTGGGATAACTGCAACTGTGCACCACTCAGTGGGCATGAAGCCTGATGTGAGGCTATGATTAAGCATGACACTTATCTGAGGTGCCAGTTAATTTTGTAGTTTATGTAGTACACAGCCCGGGATGTCGTCTGGTCCCATGGATGCTGTATTCTTAGCTTTGGAGAGTGCATTTTTTACCTGTGTGACTGTGATTACCAGAATTTGGCAATCTTTTGGTATTGAGATCGGCCTTTCAGGGGGTGAGAGGGGGGTGAAGTTGGCACTGAATCGATCTGCCAGGATATTGGCAATGTCCTTGGGATCAGTATATTTAATGCCATTCTGTTGTAGCTCAGAGCAGATCTGAGCATTGTCATTTAGATTCTTGACATAGCTATAGAATGCCATGTGGTTGCCTTTGGAATCTTTGGCAATTTTATTTTCGTAACTAGCTTTGGAGGATTTTATGAGGGATCTCAGATTCTTACTGAGGCTGGTAAGGGAGTTTTTTGCATCCTGGGATTTTCCTCTTTTCTGCAACAGTTTCTTCCTTCTGTTGTATAGTTTGTTTATGACAGGGGACCACCTGATTGGCTTCATTTTTTGGAAGAGAGCGTCTTGGTTCTATTTGGGATGGCACGATGGATGTGCTCGTACACTGCTTTAGTGTAGGATTTGGCAGTCAAACTTTCAGTTCCTGTCTGCATGGGTATCATGAAGTTTGTCACTTCTGACTTGAGTAGCGTGAAGTTGGCCTTGGAGACATTTTTTATGGATGTTTCCTTACTGGGGGGTGGGGTGGGATGTGGATGTCAAAGGTGATTAGCTTATGGTCAGACCAAACTTACGAAGGGGTGACCACTAGTGTGGAGCATCGATTTCCATTGTTGGAAATGGCCAGGTCCAGGATATTGGAGCCCCTGGTGGGACTATGGGTTAGATGATCCAGGGTATTGGAATTTATGAATTCCAAGAACCGTTTGGCAAAGGTGTTGGTACATGAGTAGTTTTCCCAGTTAATGGCAGGGTAGTTGAAATCACCCAGTATTAAGGTGTTTGGTTGTATCCTAATATTTTCCAGTATGTTTAGAAAGGTGTAGTGAGAATCTTGGGGCATGGTGGGGGATCTGTAGCAAGCTACAATTTGGTTTGCAGTCTTACTTAGTGTTAGTTGCACCTGGATAATTTCGGATGCATTGTGTTGGGCAACTAGCCTGGAGGTGTGAATATCCTTGGTGAATATGAACACTCCACCACTTTTAGTGTTTCGGTCCTGGTTTGGTGGCCAAAAAGTGTGGTAAGAGTTGTAGCCTGGAATTGCAGGGGTGATCTGTGGAGCCTTGAACCAGGTCTCAGTTACTGCACAGATATCGATGTTCTCCATTTTTAGGAGTACCTTGACAGAGTGCATTTTGAGGTTTAGACTTCTAGCATTGAGTAGTATTACCTTCAGATTTTGCATACTTGTACCTGTTATAGTGGTAGTTTTGTCCTTTGAGCCTTGCCTAAAAAAGGCACTATAGGGGTGGCAAGAGCCTTAGCCAGTAACCTGAATCCCAGGGGAGACAGGTGCAGACCAAAGCTGGCAAAGCATCATGGTTTGTCGATCATGTCATCCCAGGCAGACAGATACTGGATCCCCTTTGAATGACATCATAAGCTTAGCCAATTGTTGAATTCAATCATTTTGTCCTTATACTGTGGTATCATTCTGGGCAAAGGCAGGATGCTACTCAGGGCTAGGGTCATACCTGCCTGGGCCACATGTCTGTTTTCATGTAGTCCAGGGAGGTACGTCTCAAGTCATTCACTCCAACATGGACAATGACAGAGTCATATTTGTACTTGTTGTGGAGTGACTTGAGTGCATGCATTATGTGGCGGATCCTGGCACCTGACAGGCAGCTGACTGTAATTTTCTCCTTGTTCAGCCTGGTGAGTGGCATATCAGTGTGCCTGACTATAGAGTCACCTATGATTAAAGTGATGGGTACGTTGTCTTGCCTTAGGGGCTGTTGTTGGGTGGCACGCTGGTGTTGTGAGCTATGTGATACTTTGGTTGTGATTGGTGTTTGTTTGCATTTCAGCTTCAGAGGTCCTTGTTGCTTGGACAGGTTAATGTTAAAGGCCTCTGCATATGTGGATTTAGTGTTGCTATGTGTGGGTGTTGGTGGTGAGGGTTTTGAAGGGCTACGTGTTGCTTGAGGTGTAGTGCGGGAGTTAACCTTCTCCTCTTGATTGTCTAGCACAATCTTGGCTGGAGAGAGCTTTGCTTCCAGTTTGGCTATGTAAGTGCATCTCTCGCAGGTTGTAGTATTGGGTGGTAGGAGGAGAGTGTTGTTTGTGTACATGAGGCAATTGCTGCATTACCATAGTATGCCCAGATTCACCAGATGGACAGGAGAAATCACCAGAAACTGACCCTTAGACATGCCTAGTTAGGTGCTTTATTTTTATTTTTTTTTATAAAGTACAAGAGCTGTTTTCCCTTACCTTGGCAAGGTCCTTTGCAATTATAGGCTGTTTAGTGCCTATGATTAATTTCTCCTTATTAACATGGAGAGTTGAGTGCTTGTATCAGTTTAAGGCTTCCTAGTGTTTTCCAGCAGGTTTTAGAGCACATGCTAGTCACAGAGACTCCAACCAGAAAGAGTCAGGAATCAATACACTCTGCTCCTACTGTCAACAGGATCAGAATATAAGCACAGATTCTAACCTGTCACCTATAAAGCAGTTATTAAGCTTTCTGGTGATCAGCAATTATATAATTACATTTTTCTCTCTCTCTCGCACTGCATGAGTTGTTTAAGTAATAGGTTGTTGTGACTAAGCATTAGGCAATTGCTAAAGTGGGAAATGGAGCCTATGATATTCAGAATATATTTAATGGAGTGCTAGCAGTATAAAAGAACAATCAAAGTATACACATACCAACACTCATCTTAGTACAAACCAAGGCCTCTCTGTGCAATTGCTGCAGGAAGTATTCCAGCTAATAGAAAAGGTATTGATTTGGGCTATATAATATGTGTTGATAGAGAAAATGTGACTTGAGCACCAACACCAGAAAGACAGTAAATAATTTATTTAGTCTGGCTATGAGATCAGCTTTCAATATGCTAGAAATCACAGTGACTGAAGTCCAAGAGGACATCATTTGTCTGATCAGACAAAACAAGTACAGCCTCATATCCCCAAAATGGATACTGTCTAAATCTTGGCTGTCTTGGTAATGAGTCCATGACAATAATGAGCAGGAGTGGAGACAAGTCACAACCTTTTTAGATTCCTAAATGCATACTGAGCATGTTCAATTTAACACTAACAGTTTAGGTATAATTGTTCTGCAAATACAGGAACTGAAATACACTGATCAACAGTCAAAGAGCCTATACTATTGTCATATCACCCACAGCACATTTCAAAGTATCCAGTAATATGTCTTTTGCACCTTAACAATGGAAATGTTTCCTCACTGCTGGGTAAGTTATCAGAGGTTGTGTGGGAGGCTAAAAAGTGACAGATCTATATGGATGCATAATTAATCTTAAATGTATACACCTCAAAGGTCTGAAACAGACAACTCAGTTAAAAGTGGTCTTTGTCATACTCTGGAACTTTCCCTTGAAAGATGTTTCTGGGAGGTGTGGAGATACTGGCTAGGTGCTGGCCAACTGGACTTTGTGTCAGTACATAAGACGGTCATCTCTATGTGACTGTGGATTGCTGAATGTAAAAGTCTGTTTGTTGTGTGTGGGCATGTTCTTAGAAGCTGTTCAGAATGCTTGACATTCTTGATGACTGCTGCAGCAGTGCTTGATAAGTTACTACTCACTGGTTCTGCAGTTTCATTGAGAAAGTTCATTAGTTACATGGAGAATGCCAGAATTAACTGGAGGGTTGATCATGAGTGATACAGTTTTATTGGAGTTCTGTATCCATCATTGATTCTGCATAATGTGTACCATATTCAAACACAAGGTTATTCATAAGTGTTCCAATATCAGAGCACTGAATGATGAAGGTCACTAATCAGCTGATCACCAGTTGGTGGTAAATTGGGTCAAACAGCTGATAAGAATCTAACAATCCCAGGAAGCCCAGATGTGTAGTGAAGAAGGTCTGGGAACCCTTACACAATTTATCTTTGTGGATGTTTTTAGCGCCCACCTCTGGAAGAGCTTCTCCTATACACCACAGAAAGATGTGGATTTGAATGGAAATGTGGTAATGAGCTTTCTACAAAGGGCTGAGGGTGAAAGGCGATTAGTGCTTATCATGGCAGCAACCCCTGCAGGAAGCTATCAATTTGAAAATTGAGCCCTATCATGCAGCTTCAGTGGAGGGTTTTCAGTTTTTACCAGCACATAGTATCAGGTCAAAAAGGTTATCAGTTGTGGCAGATACTGAAATGAAGACATTGATGTGGGGGAAATTTGACAGTACCATGGTGAATGAGATCTTGATAGCCTCAGACCTGTTCTAGCAAGCCATGCAGTTACAAAGAAGGAGTACTATTGCCCATCATGCTCTCAGTGAGAGTGCAGAGAAGTTACCCTTGTATATGGCATGGTAGGAAGGTGAAAGAAATACTTTGGGGCATTCCTGATCCTAGAGGGACTAAGACAATTTCAGGAAATGACATCACTGCAGATGTTAAACAGTTCTATGCTGTCAAGCCTTCAAGAATAAAAATGATGAAACCAAAAATGCTGAAGGCGTTTCATTTTGTCAGGGTGTCATAATTAATGCATTTTTTTCAAATATAGTATGAAAGGTGGGGCAGTACCTTCTACCTGGCAAACTTTGGTGGCTGTCACTGTTCACTTAAAAGGAAAGCAGGATAGTATGTTTCATTTATAGATGGGTCACATTCCTAGTCTGTCTCTGGAATTGTCTCAACAAGCATGCTGGAAAGGAAAATGTGTCCAGTAGGTGAGCATCTGATTCAAGAGGAGAAATGTAAATTGACACCAGCCATGGACCAGTGAATCAACTCAATGCACATTAAGGTATATTTTATGCATTGTGATCTGTATGTGTTCTTTGGATCTGAAGAACATTGTTTTGAGCATGTGCATATGTAAAATGTGAAATCCTTTGCCTGCCTTCTTTGTTATTCACGTAATGATGTTGTTGTTGTGTAGAGCCTGATTTGAGGTATATGGCAATGAAGTCCAGCGTTAAAGATAGATGAACCAGCATCATTCAGAGAAGTGGGTACTGCAGAAGCCAGTCAGCCAGCTAGAATGACTTGGTTTTATCCATGCAGGAGAGAGAGAGAGAGGACAGTCTGGTCAGCTGAAAGTTTTATACTTACTTTAAACAAGGTATGCCTGCAACCAAATTAAGATCCAGGATGAGTACCCATGCAGCATTCTGCATGATGTGAAGCCTACAAGGAGTAGTGGGCACAACAATGTTGGAGTCCCACTCACCTAGGCTGCTATGGGGCAGCGAAAAACCCTGATGGCTGCCTAGATGATAGCTTCTCTCTCTAAATCCAGGGCATTGCGGCATATGGAAGCCAATAGTCATTATGCAATAAGGAGAACTGATGAAAAGAAAACTGTTATTGTGTAATTATTTTTTTGGTATTTGAGGAGGAGAAGAAAGGTAAAACTCTGCATCTATAACATGATTTATGGTGCTAAATTTGCACAACTAATACCTTCAATCATATTTTGCTTGGAGCAGTTAACATAAGTTATATTCTAAATCCAAAATCCATCTACCTGATGTTGGTGATTTGAATAATCCAGTTCAGGAGACATTCAATGATGTAGTACATAAAACAGTAATAATACCTATAAGCAGAAAATTATGTTTTAGAGTATTTCAGAGGAATTTAGTGCTATCTAATCTTATTAGTTCAATATGAATAAAATGACACTATTTTACCTAACTTTTCTGCAATGCACCAGACTTTAGAGCATTTTCTTTTTCAGTAGCCCACTTCTATTTCACACACTTAGAAACTCCACTCAGTTTCTCAAACAAAAATAGAGAACAATTATAAAACGTTGACCTGTTGGTGCAGAAACAAGGAACCTGTCTTGCAACTAGTGACCTGTGTTTTGGAATGTGCATGGGCTGATGTTGGGGTCCGCCAGAAGAAAGGTTTGCTGATCTACTTCCATATCCCTGCCATGAAAACTCTGTGGATAGATGGATCAGACAACATTCCACACCATTATAAAATATTTCTGAAAAAAAGACTGATATCAATCGGCATTATCTTCCAAGATTTAACCTTGGCCAGAAGATAAATAGTACAATGGTGATCTTATTTTATATGTTCTGCAAACCATCCAAAATATCTCTTCATATCTTCTGGAACATGAACAATTTCATGCAGATATTACAGCAAGACATCTAGAAATTAGAGTTGCTACTTAATGAACATATGCTACATCTTCTCAGATAAAAAGCAATGTTCTCCAACAGCTCTGCTTTCATTGCATAATAAACATCTGTTACGTGCATTGAAAGGCAAAACACTGCATATGATAGTAACATTAGACTAATCACTTACCTTTCATTGTCACCCTCATCTATAAGTTAGGAAATAATTTATTCAGTGAATGTGATAATTCTTCTATGTTCCACAATGCAGTAAGTATCTTAGTAACAATAAATATAAAATGTGAAACTTCCCATTTGTCACCACAAAAACAAGAATGAATTATACTACCAATACTCAGATGGCCTCTACATGATGTTTAAAATTGGATACATATCCAAACTGCATTTGGTTACTAAAAGAAGGCTTAAGAGTATACTAACCTTGCAGTAGACAGTAATATTGGATAAGACCACACTTTATGTATTTATGTACAGTTATTACTAATACTAAGACAGAAGTATATTTGTTTTTATTATCGCATAATGTCTGTCCTGGAATATAGAGAACTTTATCTCCCATGAGTCATTACTCATCTTTCTCATGTTAACCTTTCAGATTTTGGTACTGTTTCAAATAGCGTGTGGCACTAAATGGCAGTATATGGTAATGTATTGCAGACAATAGTCACTGCTAGTCAATGTGAAGATGAACATCACTGCCACAGGGACCTGTAATATTTTTACTAGCAGTATGCCAATGAGTACACAACATTTAGTGCAGCCCTATACATCTAATATTCTCTTCAGAACTCTGAAGGTATCACACTAAAGGAGCTCATAACTGACTACTTACCTTCTTTCTTAAACTGAATATGTTGTTTGTCTTTTGGCTTTTCCCAGTTAGGGGTTGCCACAGCGGAACTCAGGTCCGCTAATGATTGGCAGTTGGTTTTTATGGTGTCGAGTTGCCAGCCCGACACCCATCCTTCAACGAAGGCACGCCCATCATAATACTGAAGAAATACACCATACGTAAGGGATCACAGTTTTAGTTTGGAATGGTACAGTGGTGCAGACATTAGCATCATTGCTTCACAACATTAGGCAGCATTCAGCTCCTGATTTGGTGCCTTCTGTGCAGAGTCTGCATGCCTTCTTTGTGGTTGCATGTTTTTCACTTATGGTTACAGTTTCCCCCATACCCTAAAAGCATGTCAGCAGAGTGAGCTGGCAGTTCTCCAAATTTTCCCAGTATGTCTATGAATGTGTGACTGCATTCTGCGAGGAGCTGACATATCACCCAGCACTGGTTTCTGCCTTACACCCAATGATTGCTGCAACAGGCTTCAGCTCTGCTGCATGCTGAACGAGATAACGCAAATCTTTTAAAATGGATAAATAAATGAATGAGTGAGTGTGTGACTTCAGTTGGGCATTCACAGCATCCTTGTTAAATATTTCCCTTCACCCTTCTGGGTGGAGCAAAGAGAACAGGAGGCTCTGTGTTCTTCTAAATGTGTCAAAAATAAAATGACTGCAGGAATGTGCAAGACACAAGACCACTCACAAAAGCAGACTGATATCAAATTTCAAATTTTGTCACTGGACATCAGATTCACTGGCATTAAATCAGAAACCTTCTCACATAGCACTAAGTTAAATGGAGTAAACTAGAGGCAAAAATTAATTTCTTATCACAGACTTTTATTACCCTACTGCAAACTTCCTAACTAGTCCTTTACTCGTTATTAGACCTGCTGCACTGCATGGAAGAGCTGTATGCAAACTTATTTTAAATCTATAATGTTACTTCAATAAATCAGTGGTTAAGGTGATGAGAATTACTGATATATACATATATACATACCTATCTATCTATGACAGCTATGGCTTACATATCCAATGCGTGGAGGATGTAACGAGCACCAAAAATATTAAAGTAAGAACCAACCAAAAACCATGACTAAACAGCAAGGCATACCAGCTGCTGAGGACAAGAAACACTACTTTCGGGGCAAGGGGTAAGAAAGGTCTAAGTGTGGCAAGGGCTTATCTAAAAAATGGTATCAAGGAGGTCAAGGGGGGAGTATGGAAAGAGGATACAGAAATGCTTTGAGGATGCAAACGACTCAAGAAGCCTGTGGCTTGATATTCAACAGCTAACTGACTACAAGACCAAGGCAGCTCAGTGCAATGACATAGCACTGACTTTCTGGACAGTCTAAACACATTTTATAGCAGATTTGAAGAGAAAAACAACCTGGAGGCTTTAAAGCTTCCCAATGACCAAAAGGAGGCAGTAATCAGCTTCAATGTTGTGGATGTCAGGAACCAATGAAGGATAGTGAACCTGGGAAGGCTGCTGGCCTGATAACATTCTGAGGAAAGTATTGAAAGGTTGTGCAGACCAACTCAGCATAGTTCTGACAGACATCTTCAATACCTTGCTTGCCCAGGAAAAAGTACCAGCATGCTTCAAAGTTACAAACATAATCCCTCTGCCCAAAAAGGCAACCCCATCTGCGTAAATGTTTACCGGCTGGTGGCCCTTACATCCAGTATAATGAAATGCTTTGCAAGGCTGATTAAAAGGCATTTGACTACATTACTACCCCCAGTCCTTTGACCCATTGCAGTTTGCCTACTGGGCAAACAGATAAAATTGCTGATGCCATTTCAGTGACACTTCACCTCACATTGGAGCATCTTGATAGAAGAACAACTATGCCAGACTGTTGTTCATAGATTTCAGTTTGGCTTTTAATATGGTGATTCCTATGCAACTTATAGAAAAGCTAATCAACCTTAGCATAAATAAAGGGCTGCGCAACAGGATCCTCGATTTCCTGAGTGGAAGACCACAAAGGACCTGTACTGGTAACAACACTTCAGGGAGTATTACAATCAACATCGGTGTACCCCAGGGTTGTATGCTGAGTCCTCTACTGTTCACAATCCTTATCCATAACTGCTTTGTCAACCACATCATCAAATTTGCAGATGACACCACAGTGGTGAGACTCATAAGTGGAAATGATGAGAGGGGTATAGGAATGAAGCCAACTCCTTGCTGAATGGTGCAATAACAACAATTTGGACCTGAACACCAATAAAACAAAATAAATCATTATTGACTTCAGAACAAGCTCTGCCATGCACCTGCCCCTCAAGATCAATGGTGAAGAAATGGAGAGAGTCCAAACTACAAAGTTCCTGTGGGGTACATATATCAGAAGTTCTTTCTTGAAGTACAAATATAGGCCAGCTAATTAAAAAAGCCCACCAGCGACTACACTTTCTAAGAAGGCTGAGAAAAGCAAAGCTCTCTATGAATGTTCCAAGTACCTTCTACAGAGGAGCCATCAAGAGCAATAACACCAGTAACTGCACTGTATGGTTCAGTAGCAGCACAATGGCTGAAGGGAAGAAGCTGCAAAGAATAATAGGAACAGCAGAAAAGATCATGGGCACTAGTCTTCCTACCTCACAGGAATTGTTTGAAATGAGATGTACAAAGAGGTCCCACAAAATACTGAGTGACACTTCTCATCCAGCATATGGTTGGTTCACTAAACTTGCATTTGGTAATAGGTTACAGAGTATCTGCTGCAGGACCTCCAGATTCATGAACAGTTTTTATCCAACTGCAATAAGACTCATTAATGCAGACGTAAATCTGGATGTATCAAATAATGGAGATGTAAATCTGGATATATCAAAACTATAATAGATTGCTACACTCTCATGTTTTCCTTTTTTTATACAGTAATTCCATTTATTTAATGCACACTAAAATTAATATATTCTCGTTCAAGTGCAATTCCAATCACTTTCTTATGTGCAATAACAACTAATCTCACCTCTGGTTATAGTGGACTTTTCATGTGTTAATCATCTAGTAGTCAGTGTTGTCCAGTGTATATAAATAGTGTACAGGCATGTGTGTCAGCTACCTAGACATCTACTTTTGCACTATAGTTTGGTTATTCTTTAATACCTATCATGGCTTTGTGTGTTTGTTTGTTTTTTCCTGTAAAAGAGCTGACACTCGAAATTTTGTTTAGATAGCACTTGTGTTTCCTAAATGACTATAAAGTTTCTTTTGAAAAAAAAAAAAAAAAATATATATATATATATATATATATATATATATATATATATATATATATATAAGCGCTACAGAATCCTGAAAGCCCAAACTCCTGAAGTCCAAACTCCTGAGACCAAAATCCTGAAAGTTCAAAATCCTGAAAACTCAAAATACTGAAAACGCAAAATCCTGAAAACCCACAGGATACCAACACTTACTATATTCCAGCACCAACAGTGTAAGTTCCACTTGCGTGTTGGCGTTTTCTGTGATTGTCTTATTAAGTGCTAGGATTTTTCATTGAAGTATGTACTCTGTTTTCTTAACTGAGTTGTAGCCCTGCAAGGTAGTGTTGGCCATTTCAAGACCTATGTAACTTTGAGTTAGTTATGCAATTTGCTTAGACATGCATATTTTGTGGGTTAAATATGAGGGGATCAAATCCTTTACTGCTGAATAATCCCATTGTCTTGCTTGTTTAACATTTGGGTTGTACTGCTAGCCTTTGGTGACACTTTGAGTCACACTTTGTAGTTGCTGTGGGATTCTATAAACCTTGCTGTGGCAAAATTCAGATGTGACGTGATGGTGCTAGAGTCTGGTAATGGATGTGAGTTGATTTTCATTAGAACTGCACCATGGGAGAATCGTAGACCTTTAGACCAGTTTACTTCTGATACACTCTGCTGGTTTACTCTTGAGCACTTTTTTCCATTTTTGTCTTAATGACTTTTCTAAAGCCATAGTAAAGTTTGTAAATGTTGAAACTGCTGTGTGTGCATTACAAGCAATACACAGAGGTATGCAGTACAAATACATTTTTTTTAATGTGCTGTGTACCAGACGTAATATGGGTATGGTCCACTTAGTGGTTCTCACAGTCATCTGATTTATAGGTAGAAGTGTGCGGTTGTCAGGAACATTTCAGCACCACCATACAGGTACTGAACAGTACCCCAGTGTTTTGTACATGTTGGTAATCCAGTGTGTGTGCCTCTTGGAATCCAGTAGTAGGGGCCACTGCAAGTCAAGGATCACAACCCATCTGCCTCTATGGCCTACTTTAGAAGAGTGCTTTGAATGCCTGAGTGATCATAAACCATTGTGCTGTGTTGAAAAACAAGACTTCTTCTGTGTCCTGAATGATTTATAGCTTTGTGTATGCTAAGGTAAGGAGCAGTGAACAACAGCTTCTGTGCCCCAGGTGCTATACAGAAGTAATATGGAAAATTGTAACTGAGAATGGGCAAGCAGAGCATTATGTGTGCCTATAGTAATTTTCTGGCCTCATGAATATATGTACGCTAGGCATATGATGGCATGCACAACAAACTATCCTGTGAACTCAGACATCCCCACTAGGTGCTATGCACTAAAGGTGGAATAGAAATGCAGTGGCATCATTCAAATGCATGTGTCTGTCGTCAGGCATATGCTATGCTTCTGGCAACATGTGAGTAACACTATATGGGCAGGAATGCTCAGGGCAGAAGGCAACACAACTCATGAAATCTGTGCTTCATATACTGCAGTGTTGATTGGTGAAGACACACTCACAGCCAAAAGTACTGATGAAAAAAGTACTGATGAAAGTCTTGCAGTAGCAGACATGTGGGGGTGGCCATGACAGAGAAAGGTGGGCCCCAGCTCTGAGACACTGAAATGCTGTAGTAAAATAAGCACTACACAAGGAGTAATCTGTGAATGGTTATAGTGGGCAAGCTATGTCAGCACATTCTATAACCTCTTGATAGCAAGAACTGTGGCTTCTTCTCACACAGGTCCAAGCTGAAGCCACCATTTTCTGTGTGTCTGCAGGACATTTTGTACATACCAGAGTATTCTGCTATGAGCCTCTGCATTCTTTTCATCCTTTTTCCTGATTTCCTTTCTCAATCTTGATTCATAGGTTCATAGATTTATAGATACATATTAGAATAATAACCACCAGGACCCTTATAAGACTAGCTGTACAACACAAATGTGACCAGCAAATTTGATTTATATAGGTGATGATTAACTGACTGTCTCTGTCTATTAGAGACATAGGAGCCAGACCAGGGGTGAATTCCTGATTACCCTGGCAATGGTCCAAGTTGTGCTTAAAAAGGGATAAGGAGGAACTCTGCTTCACATGGATGGGGAGCCTGTTCCAGAGAATGGGAATTGTCTGAGAAAGATATCTGTCTTTCCAACATGTCCTATTTATGTCGCAAGCAAAATTTAGGTCTTCCAATCTAGTAGTTCTGATGCTGTTTGTTTTATAGATGCAAAAAGGGTTCATCAAAATAGAATCCAGGGATGCCCCAAAGATCACCTTTCAGAAGTCTGTATGATACCGAGTAAAGAGACAGGGCTTTGATGCAATCAGTGTAGGATATTGTATTTACTCCCTGTATTCTTTTTGTAAGGAACCTTTGAGGACATCTCATTTGCTGTATGTTTCTGGTCAGGCACATACTGAAGGGGCATTATATTCTATGATGGCTCTGTTAATGGCCGAGTACAGTGGTATCATGACATATCTGAACTTACATGCCACAACCTTGCTTATTAGTTGAGCAAAACAGAAACATTTTCTTACTACTTTGAACAAATGTTGATCGAAGTCTAGGTTACTATCTACATGAGTTCTGAGAGCCCTGACTATTGAATCAGCTTTTAAGGGTGTTTTATTGATGTCATAGTTCCCTGGGGTGATAGATGTCCATTTCTTAGTATTGAATTTTAATCCATAGCTTTGGCACCAAGTGTTTGTCTGTATTAGTGCTTTCTGAAGGGTGTTCTTATTTTGGGGGATTCAATGACTGCTCCCAGTTTGCAATCATGTGTGAACTTGGTCAGGCAAAGGCCTTTGACATTGGCTTTGACATCCAAGAAGTAGATACCAAAGAGGTGGGCACAGCACAAAGCCCTGGAGGACTCCATTGGTGACCAGCCTCTTTGTGGAGGTGGCCTCACCAATTCTAACCTCCAGGGTCCTATCAGTCAGCCAGCTAGCTATCCAGCATGTTATTAGGGTTATTGTATTAAATGCTGTATCCAGGTCTAGGTTGGCATTATGCACCAATTTCCTCTCATTCTATTACCTTAGTGACCTGTTCAAAGAAATCTACCAGATTCAGTAAGCATAAACTTCCTTTAGCAATGCAAAACTGTGGTGGGTCCAGTGTCTGGACGTCTCCAGTGTCTTCTTTAATAATTTCCATGTTAATTTTTAACATGGCTTTGCAAATAAGACTAGTCTGATTAATGGGCCTGTAGTTTCCAGAATCTAATCAAGGTCCTCCTGATGAAGGGGGATGACTGTTGCTGTCCTCCATTCAAATGGCACAAAGCCTGTTTTAAAATTATAGCTAAATAATGACTCCAGGGATCCCGATAAATCATATTTTAGACTATCCAGGAAGCATCCTGGGATGTTTTCAGGGCCCATTGAGGCCATGCTCTTGGCTTTAGTGATTGCAGCATTACAGGTTATTATTTATTTATTTATTTATTGTAACATTTTTTAACTGGGTATGTCCAACTAAGCATGTGCCCTTTTTCAGCTGAGGCCCAGAGAGAAAATCTCCATACAGAACAAATATTATTCAGAGGTAACACAAAGTAAAGAAAACTTCAGTAACATGACATAAAAATAAAGGAGTAACTACAGATATATTAAAGAAAACTTCAGTAACATGACATAAAATACAGGAGTAACTACAGATATATTAAAATCTCAATATACAGTACGGAATTAATAGGTGTACAAGCAGAAAAAAAAACAAATAAAACAGTCTGCACGCCCTGAGGCAAAGAAAATATGAAATAGATTACTGCTGAGAAAGGGGTAGAAGACGTAGGTACAAGAAGGACTAGAAAGCCTAAAAGAGTAGATAGAGTACTTGCCAATAATACTATGAAAGAAGAAGACACAGATGAGTCACAGGGGGCAGATGGGCATATGGATAAGAAGAAGAGAACAGGGGACTAGAAACCATACCTAAACAGGTTCATATACAGGGAGAAGAAGTGGAAGAGATAAAAGCAAGAAGGAGGAGTGAGAGCAGAGTAAAGTAGAGCAGTAGGAATAAAGATAAAGCAGTAAGATGGGGAAACTGGACGGTGAAATAATCAGAGCAAGTGAGAAGAGTGGTACAAGTGTAAGGGATGTGAGTAGTGGGTTTTGGCAGGAAGGGATGTGAGTAGTGGGTTTTGGCAGGAAGGGATGTGAGTAGTGGGTTTTGGCAGGAAGGGATGTGAGTAGTGGGTTTTGGCAGGAACAGAGCCATAAATTCTGTAGAGACTCTTTTAATGCCTTTTTGAAGTTGAGGGTGTTGGTTACAGTTCTGATGAAAAGAGGTAGTTTGTTCTAAGCCTTGGAAGTGGGGTAGCTGTATAACTGTTAGCTGACTATTCTTTTGGACTTGAGGATTTCCAAGAGAAACTGTTCAAAGCTCCAGAGAGAGCAATAAGGAGTGCAGAAGGAGATGAGGGATGAGAGGACATGCCAAGAAGGTAGGTTTATTACTAATGGAGTGAGTAAGGAGCAGTTGAGCTAGGAGGAGTAGCTGTGGGAGTTCAAACCAGTTTAGGGATTTGGGAGCAAGGCAATGGTGTAATGGTATGAATTTTAGTGTCAGCAGCAAACCTAGCTATTTTATTGTAAGATAATTCAAGTTTACTCATTAGAGAGGATTGTAGGTTGGTTAGGATAGGAGAGATATAAAGTAGACTGGGAAGAAGATAAGCATGGGTAAGAGAAAGTCTAGAGTCTTTTAGTGACAACATTTATGTTTCTATAGAGTAAGCCTAGTTTTTGGTGATTTTTAATGCAATTTTGGACATGTAGGTAAAATTTTAGTTGACCATCTATGATAACACTCAGGAGCTTAGTTTGTGATTCAGCATTTATTACAGTGTTGTCAGGAGATGAGATAGTAAAGGAAGATTTAAGATGAGTGAGACATTTTGGGATAAATAAGAGAAGTTTAGTTTTTTGGGGGGATTAAGTATAAGTTGATTGTCAGTTAGCCACCTTTCTAAAGAGTTGAAAGAGTTTTGGGTTATAGTGAGGAGGTGTGAGTGATTGTCAGAGAACTGAATTTTTTAACACGTTCACTGTATCTCCAGGCTCAGTGAATGTGGCATCATTAACTGTCAGTTCAGTACATTGCTATGTGTTGCCCTTGAAGTTTCTGACATAGCTGGCCTTTTGGTTATCTTTCACCTGGGAGGCTATCTTAACCTCAAAGTTGCCTTTGCTAAACCTAATTAGCCCTCTTAGTTGCCCATTTACTTTAATGTGAGAGTTTCTATCTTTATGGAAATTTCCCTTCCTGATTTTTGCCATTTTTTTTTCTTTTGGTGTATATCCTGTTTAATTTTGGATGCCACCAGGGTACTTTGTTACTAGGACTAGCCCTGGGCTTACTTCTGTTGCATACAGCAGCCTCTGTGCAGCCATTGACATGGTTATACAGAGTTCCTGAGTACAATTCAGCATAGGCTGCTGTGTTCTCTGTGTCTGGAGCACTGAATTTTGACAATCCATATCTTAATAAAAGGAAATTTGCCTTAGAACAGTTCCTAACTGTTACTGGTTTTAGAGGGATTACACAGTTATTTTGATTTCAAAAGAGACAATTTCATGGTAGGACCTTACCAGGGAGGATGAACCATGGAGGGGAGGTGCAGTATTCTCCCATATTTGTAAGAATGAGGTACAGCATTTTTGATTCTCTAGTAGGTGTATTCACTGTTTGTTTAAGGGTGCTTGTATTTATGAAGTCCAGGAATCTCTTTGCTTGCAGATATGATGCTATGTAGGTTTCACAGTCTATATGGGGTTAATTAAAGTTTCCCATGAGTAGGGTGTTAGACTAGATGATTAGTGACTCCAGTAGGTCCAAGTATGCATTGTGAGCTTCTTGGGACATGAAGGGTGACCTACAACTGGCTAGGATTTGTTACAGGATTTTGTCAATGGTACTCTGCACATGCAGAAACTCCAGCACACCATCATGTTTGACCACCCTACAGGTATGTTTGTTACTGATGTATATTAAGACACCTCCTCCTTTAGTCCTTGTCTGTGCAGCTATTGGTCTGAAAGTGTGGGAAGCACTGAAACCTTACAATGCCGGAGTACGCTATGACGCTTTAAACCATGTCTCAGTAACTGCACAGATGTCTGTGTTCTCAAGTGTGAGGAGGGCTTGGACAGAGTGTATTTTTTCTTTGTTTGTTTAGGCTCTTGCCATTGAGGAGTAACACCTTGAGTTCAGCTGAGTTGATTTTGCTATGTCGATAGGCTTGTGAATTTGGCATTGCCTACAACAGGCATTGTGCGCAGGTGGATAAAGTTTTAGCCAGTATTTGAAAGCCTAGAAGGGAAAGGTGCAAACTATCCTTGGCAAAGCAACGTGGTCTTTTAACCATGTCCTCCAAAGCTGAAAAACATTGGATTCCCTTAGAATGATATCAGAAAGACAATTGTTGAAATCAATCATTGTTTGCTCATATCGTGGCATCATCCTCAGTGATGGTAATATGCTGCTCACTGCCAGGCTCATACCAGCCTGACAGAAATAGTCTGAAAGCTCCTTAATGTCTCTCTTTTCATATAGTCCAGGGAGGTACATCTCAGGTCATTTACATCTGCATGGACTATGAAGGAATCATACTGGTACCTGTGGCGCAATGACTTGAGTACGTGCGTGACTTGGCAGATTCTGGCTTCAGATAAACAACTTCGCCTTGTTCACCCTGGTTAGAAGGGCATCAGTGTATCTTGCAATGGAGTTCCATATGATGAGCTTCCCTTAGTAACTAAGTGTTTGGGACTTCACTGAGAGTGACAGTATGTGTGGTGTTAGGTATTGTTTTTTTCTGAGTGCCTTTGGGTTTACTGAGGCATAACTTTGACAACGGGTGGTCTAGATGATCTTTTTTGTTTAGGAAGATTGTTCTTATGTGCCTCAGATACATTAGTCTATGTGTGTGTTGTGTACTATATGAGGTGGGTATTGTGTGCATGGTTTCAACAACCTGATGTGCACTTGTATGCAAGAGTTTAGCCTTCATTATTATTGTGTAAGTACACCTTTCACATACTGTGTCTGCTTCTTTGATGATTAAGTAGCTGTCAGTAAACATGAGACAATTACTACATTGTCTCAAGATGCCCATATCCACCAAGAGGGCTACAGAAATTTTAGGAAATTGCATAGCCATACTGTCCATTCCTTTGATATGTGACCTACAAGGGGATGATGTATTGCAGTTAGAAAGCTATTAAGGGTGCTTTATTGGAGCAGATTATGCTAAACAGTACAAAATACTACTAACTTTAATTTTTACACAATACGAAATTCAACTAAATCTGTAGATATTGACACTTGACTCCCAACTAGCTGCCCTAAACTTGTCAGCATACAAGGTGTTTGCACTATATTTCTGCTTTACAGGGTACAATTTTATGAACTGCTCTTTCTAGGTGTTTGTTACTGTACAAGGCACTGCTAGCCCACAGCACACACAAAATTTATAGTAGCACAGTAAAAAACAGAAAACTAATTAGCCCTCTGGTCAATAAAATGACTACACCGTGAGTTCTTTTGTGTGTTTTCCAACTTACTTCCTGCAACAAAATGAATAAACACAGCAGAAGACAACCGAATGTGCAATTCTACCATAAACTATTTAAACAACTAGCTGGAAATCCCTTGCTTACTTCAATTTCAAGGCAGTCTTATAGCAGTAACAGTGAGAGGAAGAGCAATTTAAAATAAATGAGTGAAATGCACACATAAAAGCAGGAAATAGTGATCACTCGAAATAACTTAAATGTGATTTAACAATCAAACGTTCCTATCGTTGGCTGGATGGCACTGGATCCAGGTAAAATGCTTCTGGAATACAGGTTAGGACTCCAAGTTTTTCTGACCTTCTAGAAAATGAGCAGGAGACAATACATTGTTAAGGATGTTTATTCAAGAGCAATACTGGTTTGCTGGGTGGGCACTCAGTATCATGAATCTATGGAAAACAATGGGTGGGAAGAGTACATATAGAACTTATGTAATAGTCAATAGCAAGAAACAATGGGTGGGAGGGACTTTGGAAATCAGATTATCATATGGGGTGGAGGCCAAAGACACAGACGTATCATAAAACAATAACAGCAAAAGGTTGGGAGGGTTTAAATGAACAAGCAGACCAGCTAGAGAGGCATACAGTCAAATAAAGATAATATTGGAGCTTTTTCAGACATTTTAGCTTAATGTGTTAATGGGTGATTGAGCAGACATAGAAGGCAACTTTAAGCAGGTGAATGATAAGCAGAATATAAAAGCACTGAAACACAAACTGGTGCTGAGAAAATTCTCTCACTATTGACTTTCTACTACAGAGCCACCAGATTATGCAGAAATTTACCAATAGCATTGTTTATGGAAAAATGTAATAATAAATGACTAAGGCTCAAAATCTCACAAGAGTACACAGTTCTGCCACAACTATAAATTAAATTACAATATTATAGTCCCCCATGGTTTAAAATATAAATGGATAGCTTTTACAAGTAATTCTACTTGTGGAAATAGAAGTGCAGAATAATGCAGAAATGCAATTTTCCCAGTATTGCTGATGAAAACACAATACTAAGGCCCAGAACAAACTAAACATGCAAGCAGATGGAACAGAGCAGAAAAGTACAAAGTAGTATTACCACACAGGTCACTAAATGCAACTCAAATATTTGAACTAAAATTGAAATAATTAAAATAATTTAATTCTCTTTCCCTTTTTATGAAAAGCTAGTTACTCACACTTCCATACCTCTCCAAGTCTTGGTTAAAAGGTAAGTATATTTATGGCTATTATGCTAACTGCCTTAGTTTCAACTGAACAAGACTTTAGCTTTTTTTTGTTTGTTGTTTTTTTAACTCACATTAGAACCTCATCCATTCTAGTCATCCCAGTGCTACCATCTATTACTGGAGCTACCTGCTCCTCCTTCTACTCTGGACCCTTTCTCCAAGTGAGTTGAGGTCAGCATGAATATTAAGAACATCCTGGAGGATGGTAATAGCAACTCTTTTATGGCTGAGGGTGGGGTATGTTATGTCTTCCTCTCATTTCCTCTTCCCCTCCGTTACATTTGTTGACAATGTCTGAGAGCTCCTCTCATGTGTGGATCATACCTCCTCTCAGGGAGCATGTTTGACAAACATCCACCCCTCTCTGCCAGCACCTTAGTTACCTGAGACACTAATCAAACCTGGGTTGCCTACGCTGTTGTTATGATTTTATCCCACTATACCATGACACTGGCTAATGGGCTTTAGGCAGTTCCGAGGTAAATTTTAACTTTATTTTTTTCATTAGTGGTGACTCATTTATTAGATGCATTTTAGCACCTTAGTGAGAGTTATTTTAGAAATTGTAAGTTTAATAGCTTTGTTTATATATATATATATATATATATATATATATATATATATATATATAGAGAGAGAGAGAGAGAGAGAGGGGGGAGTGAAAGAGAGTTATTTTGCTTAGTTTATACAGAAAAAGAAAAAAATGTCTGCTTTGACCATAGTTCTGATTATCTAGCTGTGGTTAGTGTTACTTTTATATTTCCTTATTTTATTTTTTTGCATCTAATATGAATACATTTTATTTCTGAAGGTGATGGTTTATGTTGCCAGTGTTTGTGTTTAGTTGTGTGTATGAATTTTGTGAGCATGCAGTTACTGTTTACTTTGAAGTGAATGGGAAATTTGCCCTAATATTTCAGTTTATATTTCTATTCCTATTTTCCTATATTTTCCTATATTCCTAATATTTCTATTCCTCTGAAGCACATTGACCCCACCCATTGATGACATATAACATGTCTATAAATAATTATAAACTCCTTCCTCTTATCTTACCACTCTTAATTCTGCCATACTTTCTTACTAGCTATGAAAATCTCACATTTGTAGGTTTCTCTTATCCAAAATGCCAAACCAAGACCCCCCCTACCTCCACTGACTGCGGAACTTGCCCACTACTACACTACCCCAAAAATTATAAATTCCAACCACTTGCTTCTAAATAAACCACTCCAATCAACACCAAAATCCAAATATGAGCTAAAACTACTATTCAAAGTTATTAGACTACTAGCGTATCTAAGAAAAAACATAACCAAAGATGGGGACATCCATCCTAATCCAGGCCCAACCTTAACTCAAAATCCTACCAGCCCACCACTCTCCCACCGACTGGTCAACTCCCTCCTAATATGCCACTTAAACATTAGAAGCCTAAACAATAAGATACATAGCCTGTATGCTGTATTAGCCACATACCTCCCCAACATAATGTGTCTATCTGAAACATGGCTCCGGCCATCAACCAAAGACAATGAGATCCTGCCTCCTGGTTACAATATACTTAGGGCAGATAGAGTAAAGAAAAGAGGAGGTGGAATAGCCGTCTTATATAATAGCACACTTAACATCATAACTAACCCTATACAACCACCCCAGGTCTCTAACGCTGAAATACTAGCTCTAAAAATTCTACTAAATAATCATAAGGGCATTAACCTAATTGTCACCTATATTCCCCCGGGAACAATGTAGAAACACTAGAGGTCATTCTACATTGGATAGCCAACAACTACCCTCAAGAAACCATTGTCCTGGGCGATGTTAATATTGACTGGAACCAATGCACAGCACAGTCCAACCCCATCCCTGTTAACCTACATGGATTCTCTCAGATAATATCATCTACCACACGTACAGGTAACAATAACCAAAAGAGAGTATACTAGACTGGATACTCACCAACAGTCATCCCCAGAACTATATGTCTGGAACTCTCCCTAATGATCTTAGTGATCACCTGCTCACATACATCATGAAAGACAAAATTAATTGTACAAGCTTACCTATTTATAGGTCTATCAGATCCAAGAAAAACTTTGACCCAACTAAATTTCAACTTGAACTCAAATCATGTAACTGGACAAAACTAAAGTTCCTTCCCCTTGATGAGGCAGTGTCATCATTTAACAATTCATTCCTTACTATACTTGACTCGCATGCCCCTAAACACTCAATAAGAATTAAAACTCAACTAGCACCCCAGCTAACAACAGACACCAAAACCAAAATAACAACTAGAGACAAAGCGTGGGATAAATGGCGCACTACCAAACTACCCCTAGATCGTATCAAATTCCAACAACTTAGAAATGAGACTAAAAAGCCATCATACTAGATAAGAAAAATTACTTCTACAATCTGCAACATAAACATCAGAATAACCCTCAAAAGTACTGGGCAGGCATAAATAAACTTCTCCAACCAGGCAAATCCACTACTCCGACCCCAGGAACATTATCTGACAAGAGCCAAGAAGATATAGCCAATTCATTCAATACTTTCTTCACAGAAACCATCCAGTCATTAGCTAGCCAACTTTCTCCTCCCCACACTTCTATAAACACTATACCCGACTCACCACTCTCTTTTAACTTCCAGCCAGTGTCCACATCCTTTATCAGATCCCTTTTTGAAAAACTGAAGCCAACCACCCTTTCAGCCGATCTTCTGCCGGCTGAATACCTACAAATTGCTGCAGATGTCGTAGCCTACCCTATCTCAATCCTAATTAACAGAACCATAACCGAGGCCTCAATCCCCTCAATTTGGAAAATATCCTATGTTATTCCACTCCACAAAGGAGGTTCATCCACAGAACTATCCAACTATAGACCTATAGCCATACTATCACCACTTGCCAAAATTATGGAAAAGTGCATGCACAACCAACTAATGCTCTATCTAACCCAAAATAAACTACTCACAGACTCTCAACATGGATTCAGACCCCATCATAGTACAACCACTGCCCTCCTCTCTTTTACTGAAAACATTAATCTTAACCGGAATAATAAAAAAATATCCTCCGCTCTCTTCCTGGACCTTTCGAAAGCCTTTGATATGGTAAACCATCAGTTACTTCTATATACTTTAAAAACCCTGTATCTAGATACTCCAGCCCTTGACTGGTTTCAAGCTTACCTCACTGGGAGACAACAAGCAGTAATGTGGCAAAACAAGCTCTCCTGCCTACTACCAAATACCATAGGAGTTCCTCAAGGTTCCATATTAGGACCTCTCCTCTTTTCAGTCTTCATAAACGACATCCAAACAGTCATCCCTGAAGCCACCTGCATTCAATATGCAGATGACTCGACTATAATATGTTCCAATGCCTCTCTTGCAAATCTACTAACTACCACCCAACATAGCTTCACCAAAGTCGAAAACTGGCTTGCCAACCATCTCCTGATCTTAAATCCAAACAAAACCAAGTTACTTCTCTTCTACCCAACCAATAGATCTCCGACTGAAAACTTCACTATAAAATCCAATAATGGAACCAGCATCTCCCCAGACACCTATACAAAGCTATTAGGAGTAAACATTGACAATAAACTCAGATTTGATATACATATCAACCAAGCCATTAAGTCAGTCAACAAGAAACTTGGGACCCTATATAGAATTAAAGCCTTCCTTACCCCGAATGCCAGGGCAGCCACAGCCTGTTCACACCTTCTCTCTACCCTACTATATGCCTCTCCTGTCCTCACTCACCTTAACAAATCTGATCTGGCCAAGCTCTCATCCTGCTATAATCACATTGCCAGGTTCTTTACAGGCCTACCCTACAGAACACACTACTGTACTAACCTGAAAAAGCTTGGATGGATAGAATTCCCACACCTTCTTCACCAGTCCCAACTCATAGAGGCCTTCAAAATCCTTAAACAACCTGAGAATACCCCAGCACTAAAAAACTTAATGACTCCCTACTCCAATCTAAGCTGCCTTCGCTCAGCAAACAGACTCCTTGTCCAAACAACTAAATCTCTCAACCTAGGTGGTGACGCTATTTGCCAACACCACTGGTAAAATATGGAACTCTCTCCCAAATAAGATCACGCTTGTAACTTCTCTAAGTCAATTCAAAATAGTCTAAAACTCCACTTCAAGTCACACTGGCTATGTCCTTGCTCAAACCCAGACTAGCTCTGTGCCATTAACTAAAACATAAACAACTAGCTAAGATGATAAGTACTTTGTATACTGTGATAAAGAAATATGTATCCTGTCTAACTCTATGTCATTATACTGCCTACCGTCCTTGCTAATATGTTATTAATGTTACATTTGTAGTAATCTCAGAAATAGTAATGGCAGTCTTGTACTTGTATGTAAATAGCCTATGTTTTTGTTAAGTTCTTTCAGCTCATTTACTGTACCTAATTATCAATGTAACTCTGTTGGAGCTTTTCTCCCCGGGCCTCTGCTGAAAAAGGACATGTATCCAGTCGGACCATCCCAGTTAACAAATGTAAAATAAATAAATAAAAATAAAATAAATAAGTTTAGTTTAGTTTACTTTTTATTTTTCTTGAATTAAACTAATGTGGCCTTGAGTTTAAAGGGATCATTTTCAGTGAGCTTGGATGTTTTGTTTGTCTCTGTGTCTCTGTTTAGTATGCTGAATGTGTAAAATTCTGACTTTAATCTTTCAATTAGTAGCTATATGATGTCTGCAAGCTACAGATTAAATTTTGGTAACCTATACATGTTTTGAAATATCTATAGTGTATCAGATATGTATTTTTTATCACACCTTCTCATCTGTCATCAAAGGTGAGGATAAAAGCTATTATTTAGGAAAGTATAGTTAGCATGCTGTAACTGTGTGTTGTTTATTCAATTGACCACAATACACCATTATTCCTCCCTTCTCACCCTGAAACATTATTATTGTTAGCTCAGTCTCCCATTTTTTTGTATTTTCTTTTGTTAGAGAAAAAGTCTAATAAAAATGACTACAAAATATGTCATTTTGAACAATATATATTTTAGTGGAAAATAAGAAATGGGGATTCCAATTTTTCAGAAGGAGAAATATTTTACTTTACAACTCCTGTTAATTATGTGAAAAAAACAGCAAATGTGCAGACTGCTTATGGAAACAATATAAAGGCAATAAAGATGAAATCCTTGAATTAATCATAAAACCACTACAACCCTGTCCCAATAGTATCAATCATAGTAGGAATGATATTCTGTTAATTTCATCTCTCTGTAATTCATACATCTCAACTGTCTAGATTTTTGCAGAATATCCAGCTTTTTCCCTCACATTTTCAGACTGTCCCTCTTGAATTGTGTGGCTTAATCCATATTTTTCTCATGTATGATAAGCACACAGACTTCAGTGTGGGTATAACACATCCAGTGATATCTCCATTCAGTTATTTCACATAGACATTACTAAATTAGCCTATCTAATTTGCGCTGCATATTTTGTGTATTGGATTTCTGTCTTTACGCATTTGTTTTTACTGCCTACTGTTTTATCTGTTTTTATTTTGCAGTCTTTAATAAGTGATGTGCAAATACTGGGCATGAGTCATTGTGCATGTAATGTGTATTTGTATTGCTTGGACATTGTTACACAATTGATAAGCCTGCCTTATTTGTACCGACAATATCTATTTAAATTTATACTGCAGTGTGTATGTGTTTGTCTGTTATTACCTTACATAAAAAAATAAATACATAAATTCAGAAATGACTCTTGTACTCAGAGCAGAGTGTGATACGAAGCCATATCTGAAATCTGATCTACTAGCCACTGAAGATCTTGTAGCATGTCTTTGTAAGTATTGGCTTGTGGCAAGCTGAACCTTGTTTTTACACCACCTTGGATTTTCTCATCATAGTTATACCATCTCTCTACCTCATCTGTAAGCCTATTATGTAGCCGTTATTTCTCTTCATGGACAAATAATGATTTTCTCACATCAGTTTAAAACTTCTTGATTAGTACAGATATGTTATTATCTTCCGGTGATGTGCTTGTTTCTTGACTATCAGAAGTTTGGTTTCTAAGTCCATGGTACTGAACAATGCATCAAGATAGTACTAACAGAGTACATGATCCAGTGTTGTCTGAGACAAAGGCTCTGTACCGATTACATAATACATGGGGATACATATTAAGTGACTCAGTGTGATTTGACATGAACAGGTGCATAATTTGAGAACACTGCTTTAAGTGGTGCATCAGCTTCAGAAAACTGATATTAAGAAAAAGATGCAAATATATTTATATGTAATATGTTGTATATTATTGATGATAATTGGATTTTAACTGCATCAAGCCTCCTCCTTCCATAACCTAGTTTTTAGTGCCCTCATATTAATCTTTTTTTTACTCAGATAATTTTTATTTTAGATATGAAATAAACAACAAATGAATATTTAATACAGTGTACTATCATATTACTTAATAAATTAACTATATACAAATTTACATTCAGCCTGACATATGAAAAATTAATGATAAGTTATAGAGAAGTAGATAAATTAAACTTAAGAAATAATTATTTCAAGAGGAGGATAGATCCCTTTGTGAAGTGTCAATCAGTGTTAAAACTTTTTTCCAAGGATTATTAGATAATGGCATAGGAAACAAGTTTAATTCCTTGGTTTTAACTTCCAGTAAGGCCGTCTTCTTCAATAAACACAGAAAATCATCTCTGCTAGGTACTATGGTAAACTTCCATCTCTTTGTTATGCATTTCCTAGCAATATCTAGTATTGTCCAAAGTAATTAAAGGTTAGTTCTATTTAAAACAAAACCTTCAGTCATATTCAGTAATATTAAAGCTTTGGTCATAACAAAAATATCTGTATAAATTGCTTGCATAAAATTATTAACATTTTCCCAAAAGGGTTTGATTTTTATACAATCTTAGAAAATGTGGGACCAATCAGCTTTCTCTATCTGTTGACATCTCCAACAAACCCCATTACTAGAATAATTGATTTTTGTAACTTTATCAAGAGTTAAGAAGGATCTATGGAGGAATTTCCAGGTAAATGTTCTCCAATAATAAGAACAAGAGGTCAATTTTACTGAGAGTAGTATATCTGATTTATTTTCTGGGGTTAATTGAATCGAATATCCTTTAGTCATAAACTGCCAATATGATGTTTTGAGTAATGTTTTGTAGTTTTTTATTAGGTTCTATAAGTACGAAGTTCTATTTTTCATATTCTCATTATTATATATAATTCCAAACAGTCTAAGTATGAATTTAGGTGGGGTTGAGAAAGAAGAATTATTTATTATCCTACATAGCTCCTTGGAGTATGTCAATGTATTCTGAAGTATTAATCATTCATGAGAATTTAATTCATAAGTTGACATCATATATTGTAGATCTAATACTTGCTGATTTTTTATACAATGCAAC
This sequence comes from Protopterus annectens, assembly GCF_019279795.1. Classification (NCBI taxonomy): domain Eukaryota; kingdom Metazoa; phylum Chordata; order Ceratodontiformes; family Protopteridae; genus Protopterus; species Protopterus annectens. The sequence goes on from NC_056731.1 coordinate 439,526,863, forward strand.
CAACAAATTCATTTTTTCTGTTCCCAAGAGATGTATATGTCCCTATGAATTCTATCTGGAAAGTTTTTAGTAATACTGAAGGGAATTAATGTTATGAACCAGAGCTTTAAATCCATATTCATCTTTATAAATTTCCTAAAATGATCAAATAAATGATTTATTACATTTGACCTAGTTAGTTTAGTTATATTATATTGCAGATTTAAAGTCAATGAGTACCATAATATATTATCCTTATCCATAGTAATACTATTTTTAAGTAATCTGTTTTCATTTATTATTATAGTTGTATGCAACAATTTCCAGTTGGAGATATAACTAGGATTAATCCATTCAATCAATGTTTTAAACAGAGTAGTTCTTATATATGATTCAATGTCCAGAAAATGTATTCCTCCCTGATTCCATTGTCTAATATGATGGGTAAATGCAATTTTATTTCTTTTAGGATGCCATAAGAACCTTAGGAGCATTGCTGTTATTTTCTTAAGATAGGTTTTCTCAGGAATTAACAAGGTAGCTTGTACTACATACAAAATTTTGGAAAGAAGGACCATTTTAATCAGCTGTAGTCTATCTTCGAAAACTATGAATAGGTTATCATATTTGAACACTAGAGAATCTATTGTATCCATGACCTTTTTATAGTTAATATTCATTATACCTTATATATTCTCACACAGAATTATCCCCAGGTATTTTAAAATTGTTACTTGTTCACCTATGATATGATTCTTGTCTATTTGTATATCATCCTTCTTATTTAATAATAAATATTTAGATTTTTGATTGTTAAAACTAAAACTTGAGATCTTATGAAATTTCTGTATCAAAATATCTAGTTCATGTAAGACTTCTTTAGAATTCAATAGTGTAAGAAGTATATCATCAGCAAAGAGCATGATCTTAGAATTATATTGTTCAAGAATATTTATTCCTTTTATCTTCAGATTATTTCATATTAATATAGCCAATAGCTCTATAGCCAATGCAAATAAGATGGGTGACATAGGGCAACTCTGTTTAGTACCTCTTGCAATTTGTATAGCCTCTGAGGTGAAGGGTCCTATTTTTATATAAGCTAATTTGTTTTCATAAACCTTTTTAATGAATGTAATAAAGGAGGGAGGAACGGCATATGCTTCAAGAATTTTAATTAAATAATCCCAATTTAGGGAATCAAATGCTTTTTCAATATCCAGTCTGATTATCAAGGCTTCTGTATTTTCTTTATTTAAATAACCAATTAATACCAATATTCTTTTAATGTTATCATGTGTGTGTGTCTATTTTGAATAAACCCAGTTTGATCATTGTTGATTATTTCATTCATTTGGTTTTTCATTCTATTTACCAGGATAGACATAAATATTTTATAGTCATTGTTTAACAATGAAATTGGCCTGTATGAACTGCAATGACTAGCTTCTTTATTTTCTTTTAAAATGGGTATGATTAAAAAGTATCTCCAAGAAGGGGGAACTATTGCATGGGTTTGAATTTCAATTAGTATTTTATGTAGAATGAGGTTATATTTTTGAGAAATAACTTGTAAATTTCTGAGATTAAACTATCCATTCCAGAAGATTTACAAGATTTACTTTCTTTAATTTTAGCAGCAACTTCTTTGTGTGTAATGGGTTTTTGTAAATTCCTTTGTAAACTTTCAGGGATTGGTTTAATATTATAAATCATATTTTCTAAGCTGAAATGGTCTGTTGTAGTATTCTTACTTTTATAATGATTTCTATAATGACACTTAAAAGCATCAAGTATATCTCCTATTTCCTACACTTTCTTACCTTTTTCTTCATGTAAGATAGTAATAAAAGAGTTAGCTTTAGATTGCATTTTAACTTTAACAGATACATTATGTAGATATTTTGGAGTAGTAGCATAAGGATTTATCTTTAACCTTTCCATGTCTAAATTAGTTTTATGATTTAATATTTTGTTATATCTATTATTTAAGTCTTCTATTTTCGTCTTGTTTCCAATCGAATTAAGGGACTTTTGGGATTTATATAATGTGAGTTTTCTTTGTAGTTCTTGTTCTGATTCCCATTCCTTGATTCTGTTTTTATACCAACCAATTGCTTTCTCATAAATGTAAGCTTTAAGTGAATCCCAAACCATTCCTATGTTCACTTCTGAATTGTAGTTTATATCTATAAAGACATTAAGTTTATTCACTAACCCCTGCTTAAATTATTTTATTCTTGTAATGTACACAGGAATTCTAGATATCAATGTTAGTGGTTTAAAATCTATTTGTATTTTTAGAACTAATGAATTGTGATCTGATAGGGGACATGGGATTATTGAGAAAGAAGTAATTTTTGTTTGAAGAGCTTGAGAAATGTATATTTTATCTATTCTGGTTTGAGTACTAAATCTATAGTCTTGGTGAGAGAATAATAATGAGTTGTTATCTATAACATTAAATGTATCTATCAAGTTTAAAGATTCAGACCATCTTTTTAATAGTTTTGCAGTAGCTATTAAATGTGGAGATTTTTATTAGTAGTTTCAGAAGTATCGGTAATACAATTAAAATCTCCTCCTACCACTAGATTACCTTTAGATATATGTATGATTTGATCTAGATGTTTCTTAACTGTTCCCATCTCAATACCAGGAAACCAGTATAGGTTTACTAATGTCCGCAATCTATTATTATACTTCAAGTTGACTATAGCTATAAGACCGTCATTATCTACATATTTATATATTACTTCAGGGATTAAAGAATTCTTTCTCCATAAAATTGTAACTCCCCTCTTCTTAGATTTAAATTTGGAGCATGCTAAGGTCATATAATCACTTGGGTCCCATATTAAATCATCATTGTTTTTGAAATGGATTTCCTGTAGAAGAATTATTTGGGCTCTATTTAACTTTAGGTATATTAATAGGTTAGATCACTTGCTTGGCCTATTTAGGCCATTAATGTTTAAAGATAATAAAGAAAGGTCCATATCAAACTATTCTGAAGAAGTGATTGAAGTACATTTATCTTTACCTGGACCACCCCCTCCTCTAATAATAAAATTATTAATTTGTAAACATTCATCAATCTCAATAAAGCATGTTATCACTAAAGTAATCATCATGTTTAAGTCAGGCTTGGAAAAACTAATTAACGTACTAAAAACTAAACTAAATAATGAAATTAAACTATTTTGAACATTAATCCCTACCCACCATGGAATGAAATACATTCCTAGTCCAACAGATAGATACATCTGAAGAACTACACTCTAGCTTCCATTTTCCATTCACTAGAGCTCCATATATACAATACTAAATATTAAAGGAGTCTTTTAACTACTATTATTGTGTTCAAAATGTTCATTAGCAGAAAGAATTGTTATATATATTAACAGTTATATGCTGTCCATCTGTACTTATAAACATCTGAATTATATTATACAGATCATTAAACTAATTCAATTTGTTTGTATCAATGAATGTTTCCATATTGGAAATAATAATCATTTGTTTGAAGCACACAAGTTATTTAAATCATAAACACAAAGACTTGCAGCAAGTAACCTACATTTTGATGAGTATTACTTCCTGTAACAGACAAGCATATATTTTCAGATACTGAGCATTAAAACTAAAGGAGACTATATAAATTATATCACAATATAATATAACCATTAGTTTTATCATGCTTTAGCAGTCATATAAATTATGTAATAAAGGCTTTCAAGGAAGTGAATGTAGTTATATTTACAAAGTGATTTACAACATAACAGTACCGTGTATATGGGTCCGGATGTTTACAGTATTCTGAATGCATAGTTTACTTAGTGTTATATTTCTTAAATATACTACAAGTATTGAACTTTTTTAAGCTTTTTATTCTTATTTATAAGATAAAACTAAATAAAGATTTCTCTTCTGTTTCCATGAAAGGTATGTTCATGTTTAAAAACAAGGAGTGGGCCCATATCCAATGAAATCCTTTCCTGCTCATTGCTATGACAATAATAAACATCTCAACAGCTTAAGAAAAGCTTATAACAGTACATGTAGCTTGTGTGACATGCCGTCTTAAAATCATCATTTTTAAACTCACAAGCTCTTTTTTTTTCCCGACCAAACATTTTACTGTGCATAAACAACAAGTTAAACAAGTTCCCCTCTTTGTACTTCTATCTCCTCACGGCAAGTTCAATAGATTCTTGACCAAAGGGGCGTTAAGTAAGACACTGCATACACCGCAGGACTGTATATGTAGATTAGCTACTTATTCTGCTATGTTACTGCATCTTATATCATTTTTCAGTTGTGCACTTGCCTTGCTTCATTTAAAAAGTTTTAAATTGATAATTTTGTAGAGTTTTAATTGCATTTACTGTTTAGGACTGCACACTCAAGTGTGTTAGCCTTGTCTGTGTTTATTTACTATATTATTGCATTGTTTAGCCTGTTTCAACAAAAAAACATACTATCTTGTTTGCTTGTTTCCCACCTTTTCTAGCCAGTCCATATCCCAGGCTTTGCTTGTCTCAGGACTTTATTTTCTGTGCTCAGAGCTATCCAGACCTTGCTGTGGTAGTGGGAAGTCCTACTGCTTACCAGTGGAACTGCTGAGCATTGTACTGCCTATCTAACGCTAGAGGAGTGGTTTCCAGCTCTGAAATTGTAATTTTATTAGCCTTTTTAGGCTGATCTCTATCCCTTTCAGCTTTCTGGCTTAAAAACGCATGTGTTTGCACATTTTTCACATAGTGCAGCACTGTGAGGCTACAGTTAAACTATTCCAGGTGCCATAAAGTGTGGTCTTCAAATATTCCCTTAGAACTAGCTGGTTTCTCAGTAGTAGCACTAAAATCTGAACCCCTGTGACTAGCACTTGCTCTAGAACCTGCTGGAAAGCACTAGGAAGCCTGAAACTGATTCAAGCACTCAGCTCTCCTTGTCAATAAGGAGAAATTAATTATAGGCAGTAAACAGCCTATAATTGCAAAGTACCTTGCAAAGGTAAGGGAAAACAGCTCTTAAACTTTACAAGAAAGCACTAGGAAGCCTGAAACTGATTCAATCACTCAGCTCTCCTTGTCAATAAGGATAAATTAATCGTAGGCACTAAACAGCCTATAATTGCAGAGTACATTGCAAAGGTAAGAGAAAACAGCTCTTAAACTTTACAAAAAAAAGCACCTAAACAGGCATGTCCAAGGGTCAGCTTCCGGTGATTTCTCCTGTCCACCTGGTGAATTGGGGCATACTGGGGCAGTGCTCCAAACTACCTCATGTACACAGACATTCCTCTCCTCCTACCACCCAACACTACTACCTGCGAGAGATGCACTTACATAGCCAAACTGGAAGCTAAGCTCTCTCCGGCCAAGATTGTGCTAGACTGTCAAGAGGAGAAGGTTAATACCTACATTACACCTCAAGCAACTCATAGCCCTTCAAAACCCACACCATCAACACCCATACATAGCAACACTAAATCCACATAAGTGGAGGCCCTTAACATTAACCTGCCCAAGCAACAAGGACCTCTGAAGCCAAAAGGCAAACAAACACCAGTCACAACCAAAGTGAAACATAGCTCAAAACATCAGTGTGCCACCCAACAATAGCCCCTAAGGCAAGACAATGTACCCAACACTTTAGTCATAGGTGACTCTCACTCACCAGGCTGAACAAGGAGAAAATTACAGTCAGCTGCCTGTCAGGTGCCAAGATCTGCCACATAATGCATGCACTCAAGTCACTCCACAACAAGTACAAATATGACTCTGTCATTGTCCATGCTGGAGTGAATGACTTGAGATGTACCTCCCTGGACTACATGAAAAGAGACATGGAAGAGCTCTTGGATCATGTGGCCCAGGCAGGTATGACCCTAGCCCTGAGTAGCATCCTGCCTTCACCCAGAATGATGCCACAGTATAAGGATAAAATTATTGACTTCAACAATTGGCTAAGCTTCTGGTGTCATTCAAAGTGGATCCAGTATCTGTCTGCCTGGGAAGACATAGGTTCATAGGTTCATAGGTTCATACTAGGCTATCTGCCCAAGGGCATTTATAAGCCTAGCACATAGTTATGTGGCTTTTGCCACCCCTTTAGTTTGAATAAAAACTATGCCTATCATTTTGCTGTGCCTCTGTCAAGCAATGACACTGAAGTAATCCCTGGGGTATATCTGTGATCTCCCATCCATTGGTCAAGATTCCTCTTGAACAAGGCCAGCGAGGTGCTCTGCCTCACATGTACCGGGATTTTGTTCCACAGCACAGGGAGTCTCTGGGTGATGAATCTGTCCCTCCAGCACGTTCTATTTATAACCGTGTCAAGGTTTAAGTCTCCCGCCCTTGTGGTTCTGAGGGATCTAGATTTTTTGAGGTGAAGCATATTCATCAAATCTGGGTTTGACATGGCCTTATATGTCAGGCACAGGTCACCTCTGAGCAAGCGGTATGAGACTGAATAGAGCTGGAGTTCTTTCAGTCGGGCAGCATAAGACATATTTTTGAGACCCTTTATCCTTTTGTTGAGGAACTTTTGGGGCCTTTCAAGCTGCAGCAGGTGTCTGGTCAGATATGATCTACAAACCACGATGCTTTGCCAGAGATGGTCTGCACCTATCACCCCTGGGATTCAGATTACTGGCTAAAGCTCTTGGCACCCCTATAGTGCCTTTTTTAGGCAAGATTCAAAGGATAAAACCATCACCGTAACAGATAGAAGCATGCAAAATCTAAAGGTAATGCTACTCAATGCTAGAAGTCTAAACCTCAAAATGCACTCTCTTGAGGCACTCCTAAAAATGGAGAACATCGATATCTGTGCAGTAACTCAGACCTGGTTCAAGGCTCCAGAGAGCACCCCTGCAATACTAGGCTACGATTCTTACCACACTTTTTGGCCACAAAACCAAGACCGAAACACTAAAGGTGGAGGAGTGTCCATATTCACCAAGGATATTCACACCTCCAGGCTCGTTGCCCAACACAATGCATCCGAAATTATCCAGGTGCAACTAACACGAGGTAAGACTGCAACCCAAATTGTAGCTTGCTACAGATCCCCCACCATACCCCAAGATTCTCACCACACCTTCCTAAAAATACTGGAAAATATTAAGATACAACCAAACACCTTAATACTAGGTGATTTCAACTACCCTGCCATTAATTGGGAAAACTACTCGGATACCAACTCCTTTTCCCAACGGTTCTTGGAATTCATAAATTCCAATGCCCTGGATCAACTAATCCATTGTCCCACCAGGGGAGCCAATATCCTAAACCTGGTCATTACCAACATAGGAGATAGATGCTCCACACCAGTGGTCACCCCCCTCATTGGTCAGGTCTGACCATAAGCAAATTACCTTTGACATCCACATCCCACCCCCCAGTAAGGAAACCTCCTTAAAAAACTTCTCCAAAGCTGACTTCATGCTACTGAAGTCAGAAGTGACAAACTTCACAACACCCACGCAGATGGGATCTGGAAGTTTGACTGCAGAATCCTACACTAAGGCACTGTACGAGCACATCCACTTGTGCATAAATCGTGCCATCCCAAATAGAACCAAGATGCTCCTCCAAAAAAAGGAAGCCAATCTGGTGGTCTCCTGCTATAAACAAACTATACAACAGAAAGAAGATACTGTTGCAGAAAAGAGGAAAATCCCAGGATGCAAAAACTCCCTCACCAGCCTCAGTAAGAAGCTGAGATCCCTCATAAAATCCTCAAAAGCTAGTTACGAAAATAAAATTGCCAAACATTCCAAAGACAACCACAAGGCATTCTATAGTTATGTCAAGAATCTAAATGGCAATGCTCAGATCTGCTCTGAGCTACAACAGAATGGCATTAAATATACTGACCCCAAGGATATTGCCAATATCCTGGCAGATCGATTTAGTGCCAACTTCACCCCCCTCTCACCCCCTAAAGGGCCCATCTCAATACCAAAAGATTGCCAAACTCCGATAATCACGGCCACGCAGGTAGAAACCACACTCTCCAAAGCTAAGAATACAGCATCCATGGGACCCGATGACATCCCAGGCTGTGTACTACATGAACTACAAAATGAACTAGCACCTCACCTAAGTGTCATGTTTAATCATAGCCTCACCTCAGGCTTTGTGCCCACTGAGTGGCGCACAGCTACAGTTATCCCGCTCCACAAGGGCGGATCCGCCTTGGATCCCAGGAACTATCGTCCTATCAGTCTGACAAGCCTGATCTGCAAGGGCATGGAATGCATTATCATGGAAATTATAAACAAAAACATTGGCAACCTTCAAACACTGGACCCCACCCAGTTTGGGTTTGTGAAGGGCCTATCTTGTCTCCTGAATTTGATTGACTTCTTTGAATCAGTCTCCAGCGCTGTGGATGAGGGTAAGGTGGTCCACACAGCCTATCTGGACCTCACCAAGGCCTTTAACACCATCTCCCACTCTGGAATCATAGATAAACCTACTAAGCTGGGCATAAATCCCTACATCACTCAATGGGTTGCCAGACTGTAAAAGTAGCTGACTCCAAATCCAGCTCCAGACAAGTGACAAGTGGAGTACCTCAGGGTTCAGTCCTTGGACCACTCTTGCTTGGCATCTACTTCTCTGAAGTACAGGCCAATACTAAGGGACTCTGGCTAACAAAGTTTGCAGATGACTGCAAACTGGGAGCCATTACTGAATCCCCAAATGATGTGGATATTCTACAAAAAGGCCTTACAGAAACAAATGCCTGATGCCAGAGCCATGGGCTCAAGCTTAATGCCAAGAAATGTATAGTTATCCCCTTTGGAAAAAAACATGTACCCATAAATTACCACATAGGTGGCAGGATGCTAAACATCAAAAGTGTGATGAGAGACTTAGGGACACAGGTGGACAGTGGTCTCACTTTCGATAACCACATCACCACAACAGTCAGGAAATCCTTCTATGTGGTACACCTTATCACTAAGGGCTTTTCATCCAGGAAAAAGGAGGTCACTGTCCCACTGTACGCATCCCTCATTAGACCCATTATAGAGTATAATGCTCCGTTTGGTATGTACCTCACAAGACATCTGCAACAGCTGGAAAGGCTACAGAAATACCTCACTAAAAGAATCACAGGCCTAAAGCAGATGCCATATGCTGACCATCTGAAAAAATTCCAGCTATACTCTGTGGCATATCATCTACTCAGAGATGATCTCTGCTTAACATACAAGGCCATGTCAAACTCTGAGCTGTTGGACATGCTCCACTTAAAAACATCCCAATCCCTCAGAGCCACAAGCTCCAGGGATCTAAACCTTGTCATCACAATGAACAAAACATGCTGGAGGGATAGGTTCCTGACCCAGAGACTCCCCATACTCTGGAATAGACTGCCCAAACATGTCAAGCAGAGCGCCTCATTGGCCCTCTTCAAAAGGAACCTTGATGATTGGATGGGAGATAGGAAATTCACCCCGCGGAATCATGTCAGTCGCCCTGCTATACAGGGGCCCAGAGAAGTAAATATTGTGGGAAGAAATATCCAGGGAATTGTTATGGCTAGGCTTGCATAGGCCCTAGGGCCAATAGCCTAGTACCAACCTATGAACCTATGAACCATCCCTCCCCAAACCAGAACACACACAGACCTGTAACCCATGAAAACAAGCAAAGACATAGTCTCAAGCCCAGCAGCGAAGCAACATTTCCTTTTACCTATCACACTTATGCCTTATCGCAAGAGCGCAGAAACTCTGCCACTTAATTACATTACTCCCACGCAAAGCTGTCGGGACCCCTCATCACAGCATAGTTCCACATAAAGTACATGTTAGCTGTATTCTGCACTCACCCATAGATCGTTTCCTGCAGTCAAATCTACCATTCCTTTAAAAAAAAAAAACAAACATTTCAGCTTCATCAGTGTCTCAAATAACGGTCATCTTTTCAGCTCTATAACCAAGACTAGCATCAGTTGGGGATGCACAAGCCAGTGCATTTCTTTGTGCTGGTCCCAAGCCCAGATAAATGGAGAGAGTTGTGTCAGGAAAGGCATCCGGCATAAAATTTTGCCAGATCATACATGTGGACAACAGTACAAATATACATACTGGATTGGTCGAGGCCCGGGTTAACAATGACCGCCACCAGTACTGTTGGCCAACAGGGTGCTGGCAGAAATTGGACTACTGCTGGCCGAAGGAGGAGAAGAGGGGGAAGGCATGCCCAAAGGCAGGTAGAGGCTAGGACTGTGATAGTGAGGGTCAGAACTTTGAATGTTGGCAGTATGACTGGTATAGGGAGACAGCTAGCTGATATGATGGACAGAAGGAAGGTTGGTATATTGTGTGTGCAAGAGACCAGATGGAAGGGGAGCAAGGCTAGGTGTATCAAATTGTTTTATCATGTTGTGGATGGGAGGAGAAATGGCACTGGGGTTATCCTAAAGGAACAGTATGCTAAGAGTGTTTTGGAGGTAAAAAGAGTGTCAGATAGAGTGATGTTTATGAAGTGGGAAATTGATGGTGTAATGATGAATGCTGTTAGTGCATATGCTCCACAAGTTGGGTGTGCAATTGATGAGAAAGAACAATTTTGGAGTGAGTTGGATGAAGTGGTGATGACTGTACCTGAGGGTGAGAGAGTGGTGATTGGAGCAGATTTCAATGGGCATGTTAGTGAAGGGAACAGAGGGGATGAGGAAGTGATGGGTAGGTATGGTGTTAAGCAAAGGAATGCAGAAGGTCAGATTGTAGTGGATTTTGTGAAAAGGGTGGACATGGCTGTGATGAATACGCATTTTAACAAGAGGGAGTAGAAGAGGGTGGCATACAAGAGTGGAAGAAGATGCACACAGATGGATTATATCTTATGTAGAAGGGCCGTCTAAAGGAGATTGGAGACTGTAAAGTGATGGCAGGGGAAAGTGTAGTTAGGCAGCATAGGATTGTGGTTTGTAGGATGACAATGGTGATCAAGAAGAGGAGGAGGAGTGTGAGGGCAGCACCAAGGATCAAATGGTGGAAATTGAAAAAGGGTAATTGTGAGGTGGAGTTCAGGGAAGAGTTTTGATAGGCACTGGGTGGCAGTAAAGAGTTACCGAATAGCTGGGAAACTACAGCAGAGCTAGTAATGGAGATGGCTAGAAAGGTGCTTGGTGTGACATCTGGAAAGAGGCAGGAGGACAAGGAGACCTGGTGGTGGAATGAGGAAGTACAGGCGAGTATACAGAGAAAGAGGCTGGTGAAGAAGAAGTGGGATTGTCAGAGAGATGAAGAAAGTAGACATGAGAATAAGGAGATGATGTGCATGGGAAAGAGAGAGGTGGTGAAAGCTAAGGATAAGGTGTATGAAGGTTTATATGAAAAGTTGGACACTAAGGAGGGAGAAAAGGACCTGTACCGATTGGCTAGACAGAAGGACCAAGCTAGTAAAGGTGTGCAGCAGGTAAGGGTGATAAAGGATAATGGGGGAAACGTACCCACAAGCGAGGAGAGTGTGTTGAGCAGATGGAAAGAGTACTTTGAGGGGCTGATGAAGGAAGAGAATGAGAGGGAGAGAAGGTTGGATGATGTGAGGATAGTGAATAATGAAGTGCAGTGGATTAGCAAGGAGGAAGTAAGGATAGTATGAAGAAGATGAAGAATGGAAAGGCTGTTGGTCCAGATGACAAACCTGTGGAAGCATGGAGGTGTTTAGGTGAAATGGCAGTGGAGTTTTTAACTAGACTGTTTAATGAAATCTTGGAAAGTGAGAGGATGCCTGAAGAATGGAGAAAAAGTGTTTTGATACTGATTTTTAAGAATAAGGATGATATGCAGAGCTGTAGTAACTACAGAGGGATTAAAGTGACCAGTCACAGCATGATGTTATGGGAAAGAGTAGTGAAAGCTAGGTTAAGAAGGGAGGTGATGATTAGTGATCAGCAGTATGGTTTAATGGCAGGAAAGAGCACTACAGATGTGATGTTTGCTCTGAGAGTGTTAATGGAGATACAGAGAAGGTCAGAAGGAGTTGCATTGTGTCTTTGTGGACTTAGAGAAAGCATATGACAGGGTGCCTAGAAAGGAGTTGTGGTATTGTATGAGGAGGTTGGGAGTGTCAGAGAAGTATGTAAGAGTGGTACATGATATGTACGAGGGTAGTGTGACAGTGATGAGGTCTGCAGTGGGAGTGACGGATGTATTTAAGGTGGAGGTGGGATTACATCAAGGATCATCTCTGAGCCCTTTCTTATTTGCAATGGTGATGGACAGGTTGACAGACAAGATCAGACAGGAGTCCCCATGGACTATGATGTTTGCAGATGACATTGTGATCTGTAGTGAGAGTAGGGAACAGGTGGAGGAGACCCTGGAGAGGTGGAGATATGCTCTAGAGAGAAGAGGAATGAAGGTCAGTAGGACTAAGACAGAATATATGTGTGTGAATGAGAAGGAGGATAGAGGGATGGTGAGGATACAGGGAGTAGAGGTGGCAAAGGTGGATGAGTTTAAATACTTGGGATCAACAGTTCAGAGTAAAGGTGAGTGTCAAAGAGAGGTAAAAAAGATAGTACAGGCAGGATGGAGTGGGTGGAGAAGAGTGTTCGGAGTGATTTGTGACAGACGAGTACCAGTAAGAGTGAAAGGGAAGGTCTACAAGAGGGTAGTTAGACCAGCTATGTTATATGGGTTGGAGACACTGGCACTGACAAAAAGGCAGGAGTCAAAGCTGGACGTGGCAGAGTTAAAGATGTTAAGATTTGCACTGGGTGTGACAAGGGTGGACAGGATTAGGAATAAGTATATTAGATGGTCAGCCCAGGTTGGAAGGTTTGGAGACTAAGCCAGAGAGGCAGGATTATGTTAGTTTGGACATGTGCTGAGGAGCGATTCAGTGTATATTGGGAAAAAGATGCTAAGGATGAAGCTGCCAGGTAACAGGAAAAGAGGAAGGCCTAAAATAAGGTTTATGGATGTGGTGAGAGAGGACATGCAGGTGGTTGGTGTGACAGAGCAAGAGGCAGAGGACAGGAAGAAATGGAAACAGATGATTCACTGTAGTGACCCCTAATGGGAGCAGCCTAAAGAAGAAGAAGCATCAGTACTTTAAAGCAAACAAGCTTCACTATGAAAAGACTTGGACTCAAAACTAGTCCACTCTCCAACATCTTTATTTATGTCAGCTATGAATAAATCAACCCCACATCACTTCAATGTTAACTAACACTCCCCAGCTGCATTGCTTAATTTAATATGGAAGTAATTCACAGCTATCATAGACTTGACAGAAATACAATCTAACAATTTCATTGGAGTGCCAGTATACAGTTTCATTGGATTTAAAGGGATAAATCAATTAGCGACTAGGGTTGATTTCAGCCAAAGTAAATATCAATAAGAATTTAATAAAATAAATAGTTAACAAATAAATAAAGAAGGGACCAGGAAACAGAGCACTACGGGTTACAAAGCATAATTATTAACTTTGATTATACTGAATTGTATTTAATTACTATGTCAGCCAGCCCTTAACATATATTTAGAAGTAGGAAAGATAAGAGAAAAAAAAACAAGAGAAACATAGAAAGACATGAGACAAAAGGTAAAGAGAAGGAAATGTCAGAAAGAGATGATTTATAACTAAGCTATATCTAGATTTGTAAGTCATATGTGAAAAGATATATGAAACATACCTTCCCCTGTATATATGTGGCATATGTGTGCATAAGCTTAGAGGTTTTGAAACATATTAAATCCATTTAAAGTTTTGATGATTAGGTTGCAGTTGATACTTTGAGAGATTTTACAGATGTAGGTACTTTAGATTCTGTTTTCTGCTTCTTCTTTTGACATCAGTCCAGACATTATCAGCGGTTCTCTTCAAGGACGGGGATGCCCATTCCGTATCTTCTGAAATGGTTATGATGTTGTTGTTTTTGATGAATTGTAGGGCTTCTTCCAGAGTGTTGAATGTTCTCATCTCACTTAGGTGCAGTATCTTTATTTTTGCAGGGAAGACTATTTGAGCTTTAATATTATTCTGTTTTAAAGTTTTTATTACTGGCCATACCTTTTTTCTCTGTTCCAGCACTTTAGTGGAGTAGTTATTATCGAATCCTATTAGACTCTGATTGTATTTAATAGGACTTTTCCTCCATGCTGTTTTTAACACCAGTTCTTTGTCCATGAAAGATAAAACTTTTATTATAATTGATTTTGGTGGCAGAGAGGATGATGATGGGGTTTTTATGCTGAAGTTTTATTTCCTAAATCACAATGTGCCCTTTCTATGCCAAAGGAAAAACCTTCTTTAAGATCTAGAACCTCTGGAATCCATGAGTTTAAGAAGGATATAATGTCCCCTCTTTCTGTTTTCTCCGGTAAACCAAAAATCCTGATGTTAGACCTTCTTTCCCTATTTTCAAGGTCATCTACTTTATTGGATAGCCAGGTATTTTGCTTCAGGAGAAACTCTGTTTGTCTTTCCTCTTCTTTAAGCCTTCCATCGATGTCAAATAAGTTTCAATGGTTGTTATCTTTGACTGATGTTGCTGAAGTATTTCTTTGAAAACCTCTGTTTGTTTCTGAGAGTTATCTTTTAAATTCTGTAGATTAACCTTAAAATCGTCCATTTTTGTTGATAATTCTTGTAATGTGGTAGTCACCAGTTATAGTTCCTTTTTTAGTGCCAAATCAGAATGAGAATTCTTCAGGTTACTCATCTCTCCAGTTACTGTATATAGACTCCTGAATAATGTGACAGGAATTTTTTTATAAAATTCCACCATAACTTGTATTTAGTTACTTTAGGCTATTAATTAAGTAGTAATTTAGTTAGAAATAAATATAATTTCCTGAATTTAATACTAGTTTATGGAGCTCCAGAAAATTGCTCCATTTAGTTAGCCATTCAGGCTCCGCCCCACCACTCATTTTAATCTTGTGATCTCCTATTTCAATTCATATTCTTCTCTTGTCTATCTCAAATACATGTCCTTACAACACTTACTCTCTGTTGCTTACCCTTAACTGCTAGCTACTTTCTCTCCTGTCCTCTATCTCTAATTTATTATTTATTTTCCCTCTTCACTTATTCTAATCTTTACCACATTCTTACCACTTCTCTCTTATATATCCCACTTTTCCTCTTATATACTATAACTCATGTAACAAGGCCGCTTTCAGCATTTAATGTATGATTATTATGTATGTGATCTTTACCCATACTACAATGTCATTCGGAAGTTGTACTATATTGTATTCAAAGTTATCTAGCTGGTTTTATATATTCTAATTGTGGTAGTTTGTATTACTTTTTCCCTTTGTGCTTTGTATACCCTAAATGTTGCTTTCTGTGGTGCTTTGTATTTCCAAATGTTGTTTTTGTGGAGCTTTTCTCCCTGGGCCTCCACTGAAAATGGGCTTTTCTTGGCCCAATGGACTTTCCCTGTAAACAAACACCAGTAAATAAATAAATACATTTTGAAGATGTAATTTGTTTGTTCATTTCTAAGTAATTGCATTAATCTACTTGACCATCTTCAAACACGAATCAGACATCTTACCCGTCACAATTCTGATAGTGCAAATCATATCACTGTGGTACTATTTATTGTAAAGTAATGTCTATCTGAGTAATAAATAATGACACTAATGTTCTACTTCTAGTACTTTTCACTATAGATGTAATGTAAAGGGCACCTCTGGTTAAAATATTGCATCTGGCATATGTCAGAACAGCATATGGGATTTAACCTAGATAAAAGTTATGGTCTTACCCAGTTTAATTTCTCCAAATCTTTTGGGTTACTAATAACATAATGGGAATGGATCCTATTCCTAAGTCAGAGTATAACAAAAGTTCATGAAAATAGTATTGTTTCAATCTTTGATGTTATCCAAAAGTGCACTTGACATGTACCCACAATGTGCCCAGAATTGCCTCCTCCTGTAATCCATAGGGGGTTACATGTATTGTAACATATTTAAGTTTGATTTTAAATTTCTTTTTATTAGTCATGTTGCTCTTACTACTGCTGGAACTGTCTGGATATCCTTCCACATCACCCTCATTTCTCCCTAAAAATCCTGGTATTTTATGACTTTGAGTCTCTCTGTATGTAAGGCAGTGTAATAACTAGGTGTCGCAATTTTGTACAGCATACACACTTAGATTCAAGTAAGGCTAATTATGCAATTAAACTGTATTTCATAAATATTTAAAAACATGCATGCTGATTGGAGAGAGCAATCAGCATTCCCTTTGTAAATCCAGTTTTACTTCAGTATGAAGATTGGCCATTAGAGTAGCTCCACTGATTGCGAAGAAAATCTATCCTCACAAAATTGTGCAACAAAAATGAAAATGTTTAAAAAATAAAACAAGAAATAATCACTTCAGAAATAACTGACACACAAACAATTAAGCAGTTTCATCTCTGGTGCCTGCTATTCATTGAAATGTGGTGTATGTCAGAGGTCAAGCAAAGAAACTGCCATTGTTCAACCTACTTTATAACACAGCCCAATGACACAGAATGCAAATACCTGCTTTTCAGATCCACAGAGTGCACAAACAGAATAAAAGAAAGAGAAATGCAGCAGGTTTTCAGGTGAGGTACGTAGCAAGCATCAGTGTATACATGCTTAGGAGATCACTTAAATACTAGAATAAGCAGAAGAACATTAATTTCTCTAGATACAATAACATTGTTAAAAAATGCTAATACATTTTTTTTTAAACAATAATACTGTATAATAGCAATGATCCACTGTGGAATGTTTGGTCAATACAGGATTTACTCATGGTTGGCTTTGTCTGATCACTCAGTCTTTATCATCCTAATCAAACCGCACTATCTGTGGATAATCCTCAATTATCTGCACCCAGTCAGAGATTATTGTTAAATAAATACATGGGACTTCTCAACAAATTAAGGAAAAGAGGCAGCAGAGTTGCAAATTCAAGACAAAAAGTGAACTTACAAAGAAATCAGCACCGGGGACTAAAGCTCTGAGCTCTTAATGAAATGCTTCCTGTGTTCAGAGTACAGCATTTGATTCCTTCACCTTCATTTGCTTACTGTATGACTCAGAGCAAGTCACTTAACTGAACAGTGTTCGCGGGTCACCCCTGAGAAAAGTCTTTCCCAGTCAGCAAATAGGTTAAATAAATAAAAAAAAATAATATACCTTGTGGAAGACGAAAAAAAATCAATAGCTGGGAATGTAACACTGCTCTTTGTTGGAATAATTCTGCCTTCTGAACTACATGCACCTACTTCTAAAACTGAAACATTACCCAGTTGCATGGCCCAATCTGCCAAAGGCTAATTTTACCTGCTTTCTAACAAACTGTTAAGCTTATTATAGTTTTAGTTACTAGTTAACGCACAAATTATTAATCCTTATTCCTACTGTAGTTTGTAATGCATCCTTCTGGTGCTTTGTACCTCTTCTTACTTTCCTCCTAATTTATTGTGTAATTATTTCATTTTTTATACAAGTTATTTACTTTATAAATCCACTTTCTATCTTACATCTGTAATTCTGCACTCTCTTTTCCTAGCAGTTAATTAATCATTTTAACCTTTTCCTACCTGGCAGGTAATCACTCTCTTTCTTCAGTCTCTAGATCTTGCCATATTCCCTTTTCTTCTGTCTGTTCTCCTGCAAAGCTTAGCTTTTACTACAACATAAGATTTTTCCAGCACTACCCTCACTGACAAGACAAATGCAAGTGCACTAACTTCATATTCACAATATCTTACTTTAGCTATTACTATCATGCTCACGTGTATACCTCTTAGCCATTCTTTCCACCCTCAGATATGCCAGCTATAACACTAGTACTGCTATTACATGGTGTAAAAACAAGAGTCAGATCCAATACATTCACCTCCTGCTGACTCCACTGTTGTTAAGGTTTTTGGTTCTCACCCCACTGGTTTAAGACGTTCACTAGGTTTTCTACTGATTTTCATACATTTTTAAACTTAACTGCCATTGTCATATTAGAAAAAAGTTTAGGTCTACACAGCATTTTTTCCATCATGTCCTTCTAAATTACATTTTACTAAGATTGCCTGGAAACATCCTCCCAACCCTGGCCCTTTTGCAACACCTAGCTCTACCTTTCATGCATGAATTAGTCATCTTATATCTTCCTCTTTGGATATTCCCTGGCATAACAATACTGAGCTTAAAAAAGTTATACACATAAGTGCCCGCAGTAGATTCAAGACAGGTGATCAGATCCACCAAGCCTTTGCCAACTATATGATCCTGACATACTGTGTATTACTGAAACCTGACTTAAATCATACATTAAGACAGTAAGGCTAATCATTCAGAAAGTAATGCACTCAAACAGGATAAGTCACATAAAGAAGCGGAGAACATTGTCATTCTAACAAATGATCACCTAAACTTCTCCCTTGATAGGTGACAAGTACTTTTACAATGATGGAACCTCATGATCATCATCATCATCAGCAGCAGCATCATAAGTGTTTCCTATCACTCTGCTCTTTGGCTGGCTACAGTTTCCAGTTCTCTAGAAAAGAAGGTTAGGTCTGATGGAAGATAGCCTTGTCTGGATTGCTAAGAACATTAAATCTGAACTTTCGTCTTCAGTGACTTTAAGAATTACATGCCTTACTCCCACTTTGATCATATGCAGGTATGAAGGGTACACCGATTTATTTATTTATTTACATTTGTTTACCGGGAAGTTCTGACTGGACACAAGTCCTTTTTCAGCGGAGGCCCGGGGCGAAAAGCTCCACAGAAAGAAATAGAAAAAATACAAATAATAGTGATAGTACAAGCAATCACACACATATAAAATGTATAACAAGTTACAAGCAGAGCTATTGATAACATAAATAGTCAATTATAC
>NC_056731.1:439548231-439648231 GCF_019279795.1 Protopterus annectens
AATAGCATAACAGCTAGTGTACTTGCTTTTGATGCAGAAGGCTGTGGGTTCTACTTCCACAGCATGTAGATGCATTGCTGATACTGTACTGTGTTGTACTTTTAAAGGGGGTGGATGCTGCAGTCCTGAGAATGTCCTCTTTGGTGGAGATACCTAGTAACTACAAACCTGTTATCAGTTTGCCATCCATTCCCTATTGCAATATTACTAGCTTATAATTTTTAAATGTTAACATATGCAAGTTATTCCTCAAGGACAACAGGAACTTTATTTGTAAATGAAACAATGAAATATAAAGTTGTTGCTAGCAGCAACCTCTTCATTAGTTACAGATCTCTTTAATGTGGAATTATTTAGATGACTTTTACTTCTGCGGAGATTGTGCATATTTACTGATACTGGTGGACTGTAGAAGTTTGAGTAGAGTTTTATGATGGAAATGTTCTGAATTGGGCAGTTTTGTCATTATTGGTGCATGCATTTTGTTTCATTGTTTACTGGAAAATGTTGAAAACAATAAATTTAAAATGCCCTTTAATAACTGTACTGTATTATACAAGGAATATAATTTAATACAATCAGGAAGGTGTATCAAAGAACACATGTATGCTTCATGTGTAAAGGGCCTATGATTTGAAAACAGCCCAAAGTTAGTCTTTATCTGCCACTGGCCAGGTGTATTTTCTTTGAATGTGAGTTTCAATGCTGTTTCAAGGAATGTGAGTTTCAAGGGCAGAGAAGTTTTAATGCTAAGTCTATTTTCATTGTGAGACTGCATTGCTTTGTTTAGCAGATGTCTATTAGTGTTTGTGCTGTAAAATGTAAAATAAAACTTTTAAATGAAAACCAAATCATTGTACAAGTAAAGCAGTGTGTTTATGGCAAATGGGATAACATAGCAAAGTAATAGGACATTGGAATGGCTGCAGGGGTAGGCCCCATTTGACCATGATTTTGTGAAGGGGGAAGGGTGGCAAACTCAAAGACAGCCCTGGCTGAACTATACCTCTCAACTGTATAGATTTTCACAGAATGAATACATTTTTACATTTTAGGTTTTTCCTCATAAAATGTGTGGTTTTCTGGCAAATCATTTAGGAATGAAGTCACTAAATAATGACAGACATTGAGTTTCAGACTTCATACCCTTCAGACAAATGCATGCTAAAGCAAAACCTGTTATTCTATCAACTGTCTAAGTTTATGCCAGAGCAAGTTTTAGTACTGTCTTTGTTCTCCCAATATATTTGGCCTTGTCCAGATTTCCTGTGTTAAGAGGTTGAGAGGTACATGCAAATAAATCACTTTATAGAATTAGGCATATCCAAACCTCTCAACTGTCCCCGACTTTGGCTCAAAATGTTGCTCACCCCCTAATAATCCCTTCACAAAATGGCAATTTTGGAAGAAAATGTGGAGGGTTTACAATCAGAAATGCATGTAGATTCTCTCACTTTGTCAGCTGCTCAACTTAACAGTACTAATATTAAAAAAGTGTCCCTTCTTTGACAGGTTCCCAGCTGTATTGTGTGGCTATTTTATATTTTTGCATCACATTGTTGGACCATTTTTCATAAAATTGTGGTTTTCTGGCAAATTAGTGGCAAATCATTAAAAATTAAAGTTAGAAAATAATGACAGACATTTGAGTTTCAGATTTCATACCCTTCAGAAAATTCATACTAATGCAAGACCTACTATTCTATTAGCTTTCTAAGTTTGTAAGAACAATATTTAAAAATTGTCCTTATTTTTGGGACTTTGCCCCACTTCTATTTATGGTTTTGTCCAGATTTCTTGCTCTGAGGTTGAGAGGTATGACACGTGTAAGGGCCATCACCATCAGCCAGAGACATTTCAAATTGTGACATACTTGTTGCACCCCACTACCTCATGTATTGAGTCTGGATGTGTCCAAGCAAGGCAAGGAGCAGTTATGCTGTGTAAGTGTGCAGAGTATCCCCCCCATCCAAGGTAGACACAAGTACTACAGTGGCTTTTCATCTGTCCTTGATTTTGCAGAATGTTCTGATTTTCTGTCATATTTTTATACTGTTGATTTATGCTTCTTATTATTCAGAAAATGCATGCTGTTGCAGTGCCTGTTGCTCAGTGTTTACGTAGCAATGCTTTAATGACCATCAGGTAAGTTTGTCTGAGATTGTAAGATGCAAGTAAGCTTTAATAAGCATACTGTTAAAGAATTACCAACATTGAAAGCCTTTTTGTTGTTGCCATGCAGAGAATATTTACATAATTAATGTATAAGCCTTAGATATTGAAATGCATATGACAGTATTTGTAATAAAGAACAGGATTACAGTATTTTAAGAAGCTCATTACATTTGTTAGAGACTTGCAGTCATCTTTGCAGGCTTTACCCATAAACTAAACAGAATGCCAATCTATCATGTGTGGTCCATAACTCTGCAATAATCTTTTAAGCAATTTATCTTGAGCTTGTTTCTTGTTTGCTGTTCATTTTTTAATTTGATCATGTTTTCCCCATATAACAAGTAGATAGTTGTTGTCAGGCAGCAGGTCTTTTTTGGATAAGAACATTTTTTACAAGTTGGGGGTATCACAGAGATTGCTACTTTCAGCATGTGACTTGGTACTTTTATAAAGCTGAATATAAATTACAAGTAGAACTGCAGTGCAAGGAGAAGTGGTTTGAGTTGAGTGCTGCTTGTTTTTTATACTTGATTTTGACTGGCATTCCAGTAATGTATTTAAAAAGTAATTTATTTTTTCATGCCTCACAACCTTTTTGTTTCTATCTAGATATTAACTAAGCTGTCATGTAGCCAATGCATTGAAATATTTTTTCTTCTTCATTTCATTTTGTCTTGATTGTACTCTCATAATGACGGTTTGGCACCCAGGGCACTGTATTTAATTAAAGTCCCAGGTTTTTGTGGTTTTGAGCATAACTCTCCCCCTTTCTAGTCGACCACACCCTTTTCCAATGGCCCCACCCATTAAGCAGTCTCCTGCAGCCTCCCTTTGATTTGAAGTTACCAGCCACCACTGCTCTCTCCTTAATGAATCTGATAAAATTGTTAAGATATTTCAAGTCAGCAGTCACCTCTCTGACAAGTAAACCTAAAACTTACTCTTGTGAAGTAGGAATTACCCTGACTCTAACTTCAGCCAAAGTTAAACATGCCTATGCCTAGTAAGGAGACTGCTGTTTAAAGCAAGATACACTGAACAGAAGCCTCAGTTCCTGTTTATTAAGCTTCCAACACACTCTGTTGACATCCTGTTTAAGAATGTAATGAGCAAAAACATCAGGAAAAGTTGTGTGCCTCTGCTGTGTACGTTTTCCTTATCCTACTGGGCAAAGGGAGGGTGTTCTATAGAAATAAAATGTCTACAGACCTATCATATTACCAAGTACATTTGCTAAGATTCTGGAGCAGGTGGTCCATCTCTAGGTCTCCCAACATCTTGAGTCTAATACTGTATTTTCTTTTATTTTATTTTCCACTTGCTTACTGCAGTAGAACATTGATTCAATGGGACCATTTTCATTCAGCCCAGTTTGTTACAAAAAGCAATGATAACAACAGAAATTCCATTGCTGAGAAAAGTAGCATGCACTGAGATTCAGTAACATAAATGGATTCTATGAGTAATAAACACATATTCTCTGGGATTCAGAAACATTTTGTTTGTCATGATAGCCAGATTTGTATAAAGCATGTCCATGTACCAGATGGATGCAGTTCAAAGACATACTTATTGTGATGGCTGTAGGTCACAGAGCACTACAGCCTGCATAATATCCAAATTACAGTATAATAACAGGGAATTGATCATTAGTAGAAATAAGGGTAATTGTGAATGCAAATGAAAGCAAGCACCATGGCAGTATGATTCAAACACATATACTTCATGTGATGAGATGTTCATAGGTTCATAGGTTCATACTAGGCTATCTGCCCTAGGGCATTTATAAGCCTAGCCAGAATGCGTTTGGCTTTCACCACCCATTTTAAATTAATTTTGCTATGCCCTTTTTCGAGGTTACTATACTGTGCCTCTGTCTAACAGTGACACAGAAGTGATACCCGGGGTAAACCTACAATCTTCCATCCACTCATCATGATTCCTGTTGAAGAAAGTCAATGAGGAACTCTGCCTAACCTGGACTGGGATTTTATTCCAGAGTGAAGGGAGCCTCTGGGTTATGAATCTGTCCCTCCAGCATGTCCTATTTATTTCAGTGCTGATGTTCAATTCTTTCAAGCACGTAGCTCGATGGGATTTGGATTTTCTGAGGTGCAGCATGTCCATTAATTCCGGGTTAGACATGGCTTTATATGTCAGGCACAGATCGCCTGTGAGCAGGCGGTATGTCACTGAATAGAGTTGGAGTTTCTTTAACCGGGCAGCATATGGCATCTGTTTGAGCCCTTTGATCCTCTTGGTGAGGTACTTTTGGGGTCTTTCCAGTTGCTGCAGGTGTCTGGTAAGGTACATCCCAAAAGGGGCATTGTACTCAATTATGGGCCTGATGAGGGATGAGTAAAGAGGCACGATGACCTCCCCTGATCTAGATGTGAATCCCTTCATGATTAGGTGGGCTATATAAAATGTTTTTCTAACCACCTTGGCCAAGTGGTT
The DNA here is from genome assembly GCF_019279795.1 of Protopterus annectens. Taxonomy (NCBI): domain Eukaryota; kingdom Metazoa; phylum Chordata; order Ceratodontiformes; family Protopteridae; genus Protopterus; species Protopterus annectens. The sequence goes on from NC_056731.1 coordinate 439,552,864, forward strand.
GTCAAATGAGAGATTGCTATCAACTTGGGTCCCCAGGTCCCTAATTACTTCTTCTGTACTTAATGGATTACCACCTATATGGTAATTTGTGGGCACTTTGTTTTTGCCAAAGGGGATGACTATACACTTTTTGGCATTTAGCTTGAGGCCATGGCTCTGGCACCAGTTGTATGTTTCTATGAGGCCCTTTTGGAAGATGCTTGTGTCAGCTGGAGAGTCAATTATGGCACCCAGTTTGCAGTCATCTGCGAACTTGGTCAGCCACAGTCCTTCTGTGTTGGCCTGAAATATATACCGAACAAGAGAGGTCTCAGGATTGAGCCTTGTGGGATGCAACTTGTAACTGGTTTGGAGTCTGACATGGCTCCAGCAATTCTAACCATGTGGGTTCTGTCCTTGAGCCAGTTTGCAACCCATCTAGTGACATAGGGGTTTATATTTGAGCTGGTGAGCTTATCTATAATGCCCGAGTGGGGTATTGTATCGAAGGCTTTTGCGAGGTCCAGGTAGGCTGTGTGGACCACCTTCCCCTCGTCAATAGCCTTGGTGACTGTTTCAAAGAAATCAACCAGGTTTAAGAGGCAGGATCTGCCCTTAACAAAGCCAAACTGGGTAGGATCCAGTGTCTGTACATCCACAATATATTTATGAGGTCCATGATGATCCTTTCCATAGCTTTGCAGACCAAGCTAGTCAGGCTTATGGAGCGATAGTTTCCAGGATCCGTTGAGGCACCACCTTTCTGGAGAGGGATCACTGTTGCTGTACGCCACTCTTTGGGTACATATCCTGTAGTAAGGCTGAGATTGAACAGTAGTTTTATGTTTAGGTTTAGCTCTTCTTGGAGTTCATGTAGGATGCAGCCCAGGACACCATCTGTTCCCATTGATGCTGTGTTTTTTGCTTTGGAGAGGGTGGCTCTTACCTGAGCATCTGAGATGTCAGGGGGGCAGCACTCTGCTCGGATAGATATTTGTCCTTTTGGTGGGGAGGGGGGGAGAAGTTTGCGCTGAACCTGTCAGCTAGGATGTTGACAATGTCTGTGGGTTCGGTGTATTTTTTGTCATTTTGGACTAATTCTGAGCATATCTGGGAATTCCCACCCAGGTTGCTAACATAACTAAAGAAAGCCTTGTGATTATCCTTAGTGTCCTGTGCAATTTTTCTCTCGAAGCTGACCTTAGACAATTTTATGAGTGCCCGTAGTTTTTTGCTAATACTGATCAGAGATGTCTTCCCTTTTTGGGATTTTGCTCTATCATGTAGTAGCTTCCTCCTTCTATTGTATAGTTTGTTTATGGCTGGGGTCCACCAGACAGGATGTCTGCCTTTGGAGGATTGGGTCTTGGTTTTATTTGGGATTGCATGATCTATGCATTCCTGAAGGTGTTCATAGAATGCGTTTATAAAGGATTCTGCAGTCTGGGCCATATTTTTCACAGGCCCGGGGGCTTTGAAAGATTCCACCTCGATTTTGAGGAGTGTGAAATTTGCTTTAGAGAAGTATTTCACTGTGGTTTTCTGGGCAGGGGGTGGGGTCGGGATGTGAATATCCAGTGAGATTAGTTTATGGTCTGATCTTACCAGTGAGGGATACACTTCTGGTCTGGAGCATAGAGTCCCCATGTTGGTGATGATCAGGTCCAGTATGTTTTCCCCTCTTGTGGGAGTGGTAACAAGTTGTTCCATAGCATTTGAGTTTATAAATTCTAGGAACCTTTGGGCTAGGGTGTTGGAGCTAGAGTAATGCTCCCAGTCTATGTTTGGGTAGTTGAAGTCGCTCAATATAATGGTGTTTGGAGAGACCTTCATATTTTCCAGTGTTCTCAGGAAGGCCAAGTGGGGTTCCTGGGTTTGGGAGGGTGGTCTGTAGCAGGCTATAAACTGGAAGGCAGTTTTACCCACTGTTAGTTGCACATGGATAGTCTCTGATGCTTCGTGCTGTGCCACCAACCTGGAGGTGTGGGTATCTTTGACGAATATTGATACTCCCCCTCCTTTTGTGGTTTGGTCCAAGTTTTGAGGCTGAAAAGCATGGTATGAGGTATAACCTGGTAGTAGTGGGGTGCTCTCGGAAGCCTTGAACCAGGTTTCTGTTACTGCACAGATATCAATGTTCTCCATGCTAAGGAGAGGTTCAAGTGCATGCATCTTGAGGTTTAGACTTCTGGCATTGAGTAGCATTACTCTTAGTTTCTTATCCCTTGTGATACCTATGGAGGTGGGTTTGTCTTTTGAGCCTTGCCTAAAAAAGGCACTATGGGGGTAGCAAGAGCCTTTGCCAATATCCGAAAGCCCAGAGGTGACAGGTGCAAGCTGTCCCTAGCGAAGCATTGTGGCTTGTCGAGCATGTCATCCCAGGCTGACAGGCATTGGATCCCCTTTGAATGACACCAATACTTAAGCCAGTTGTTGAAATTGATCATCTTGTCTTCATATTGTGGCATCATTCTTGGTGAGGGTAAGATGCTACTCAAGGTCAGGGTCATACCGGCCTGGGCTACATGCTCAGAGAGCTCCTCTATGTCTCTTTTCATGTAGTCCAGGGAGGTACGTCTCAGGTCATTCACACCAGCATGGACAATGACTGAGTCATATTTGTGCTTGCCTTGGAGTGACCTGAGTGCTTGTGTTATGTGGCGGTTCCTAGTGCCCAACAGGCAGCTCACCGTGACCTTCTCCTTGTTCAGCCTGTTGAGCGGGACGTCATTGTGCCTGACAATACAGTCTCCTATTACAAGTGTATCAGGTGTGTTGTTTAGCCTTAAGGGCTGTGACTGTTCAGCACACTAGCTTTGTGAGCTGTGTGTTGCACGTGTTTTGTTTTGGGGTAGCGGTTGCTTGGGTGTCTGCTTTGGAGGTCTCTGCTGCTTAGGCAGATTTTTATTTAGAGCCTCCGAGTATGTTTTTGTGTGTTTATGTGTTTGGTTTGCTGTCGTGGTAGGTCTATGTGAGACTGGAATTGTAGTGAGTGTGGTTTCCTTCTCCTCCTGACTGGTTATGCCAGTACTGAGTTGAGAGAGCTTAGCCTCCAGTTTGGCTATATGGTTGCATCTCTCACATGTGTTGGAATTTGTTGGGAGGAGGAGTGGGTTGTCTGTGTACATGAGGCAGTTGTAACTTTGCCTCAAGATTCCCAGATTCACCAGCTGGACCGGAGAGGAGATTGACAACTGACCTTTGGACATGCTAGAATAGTATTGGGAATTCCTTTATAATTGAAAAAAAGGGCCAATGGGGAACAAGGTACTCAAGGGGAGTTTGTGAGGGTGCAGTGCTTTTAATGTTTTAGTGCTGACTTAGTGAGCAAGTGCCAGGTAACTTAAATGCAATGTGTTACAGGTAACTTAAGTGCAAAAACGACAAACAGTAACTTTCTTTCAAGTGAAACAAGGAAATAAGTACAGTAAGCAATGCAGATATCACTAGGGATCCACGGAAGATTGCAGTAAATTATTAGAGTTAAAAGAGATAGACTTCAAAAATGTGTATGAGGTAGCTACTGCTTTGCTAAAGATGTATATGCAAGATACTTTTCTCATTGTTGGTAGTCACAGAGGCAGGAGTCATCATACTCAGCACCCCCAAATCATCAATATACACCTAACATACCATACCCTCATGATACAACAATTGTGGGCTGCTACTATGTGGATAAAGGCACCAAAGAGATGTATGATATGTGTAATCTGACTATGCAGGCTTATAGGATGCATAGAGATAGAGTACCCAGCCATGTGGAGAGCAAGATATGTGCAGCTTGGAGAATTTTAGTTACAGGGACTTTCCAGTGACCAACAGAGGGACACACTGGGTTCTTACCAGGCATCTGCCTCAAGCATACTCTACCTTTTTCATGATACCATCCTTCTTGCATGTAAGTGAGAATATGGGATTCCCAATCACCACAGAGGAGAGAAGCAACACCATGAGGCTATTTTATGACATTTCCCATTTCTCAGAGATACTGAGAGGCACTAACTGCAACCACATTGTGATGAAGGGCTCACTCAAGAATGAGGGACAATGAGGGACAATGGTATATCAGCCACAAGTACTTCCACTCTATCACCTTCCAGATAATTTGCAATGCTCATGGTATAATAATATATGAAGTGTCATCAGGCCATTCAGGCAGTGCTCATGACTACCACATCTGGCACATGTGGTTTATATCAGCAATTTGTGGGGTGATTTCCCCCCAAGGATATGTTATTAGTAACAGCCCACACCCATGTGCAAAAATTGGAAAAGGGGTTGTGGGTGAATGCATCTTGTTAGTGATGCCAGGTATGAGTCATGGCTAACGACACCAATATGAAGCGCACAGACTAGGGCAGTGAATGCCCTATCAGACACAAATTATTGTTGAATGTGTTCAGACTGCTAAAGGCCCACTTCTGCTGTCTAGATGTCCTGCAATATGATCATGAAACATACAGTAAAATATTTGCAGTGTCTGCGCACTATTACACAGCATATTGCTATGCAAACCTATACAATGGGAGGGTAAGTGATTTTGGAGGATGAAGTCTGGGAGTCAGTGGCAGAGGAGGTGCATGATGAGGAGCTTGCGGAGGCAGGTGCTCCCACATTATCTATGTCCACTACTGACACCGTGACCCCCTCCACTATGGGATTTGGCTGCCATCATCATTAGGCCTGGACAGTTCACCATCAGGCAGGCATTTATCTACAGCAGGGAAACTTAACAACACAGCATCTGTGAAAATGCATAAGCATAACTCACCAATACCCGCAACCCAGTGAAAGTAATCGTATGTGCTATGGAAACTTTATCATTAATATACCTTGAGCAGACTGACATTGTAGTTGTTGTTCTGAAGTTCCAGGAACAACAAAGAAACTATGTTTATTAGTTGTATCAACCTGAGCTGAACAGGTAATGCAGATAGTACCACATGTTATGACACCCCTACATGGGGCATCACTAGCTGATATTTGAGGTGCTTTATGCAGTTCAGTCCCCCCTTGAATACAGGAACTGTCTGGACTACTAAATAGAGATGTCAGTATTTCCTGCATGTTTGTCAGTGATGACACTGTCTATGGACCCCACCACCACCCATACTCCTCTACTCCTATTCCAGGGGGATTGCTTTAATTTGTGCATTCACAATCATGTTAATGACCCTTTTATGGCCCTGTTTATACCTCCTAGTTTGGCCACCAACAGCACTGATCTCCCATAATGGTCCTACCAGACACATCACAGAAGGGCCTATCAGATCTCTTATTCTGGGGCATCTGCTGACCATTCTCATGCAGTGCCTGAGCAGAATGTTATATTTTGCCAGGGAGAATTATCCCTTGTGTTGATGTTCACTATCAGGAATGAAAATCTGTAATGTTAAAGAAATATACATGTAAGTGGTGGAATGTCATGCAAGTTATTCGCCTAGCAGAGCAACACATGAAAAGAATCAGTGTTGACATTTTACATGCCACCCATGATGTAGAACAAGCTATATATAAGTCTACAGCAGTAAGTATGTTATGATTCTGGATTTTTCTTTCACTCGTGACCAGGGATCCACATTACCCTAAGCAGAAATCCTTGCAGAAAGACAGGTGCAACTGGGAAGCTCATATTTTTCTGTTCATCTATGGACCATAGTGGCAAGTATGCCACCTCTGTATAAATTGTTGATGGATACAAGTCTGGTGGAATACATTGTGTTACTCCCCAAAACTGTGGATGTGCTACTGGCACAGCAGTGGATTTGACTACCATTGTTCGACCTCATTCCTGATAAAGACATACACCACGAACATCAAATATGTTACCCTACAGTGCATTCAACTTGGATATGGGTAGTGTGTGTGTGTGTGTGTGTGTGTGTGTGTGTGTGTGTGTGTGTGTGTGTGTGTGTGTGAGAGAGAGCAGCCTAAGTAGGTTCCCTTCCCTTCTGATTACAAAGACTCACACATTTCTCTCAACAGTTGAAATCCATAATGGATGGTGACTGTAAAATGTACATGAACCCCCTAGTCATGCTGTCGTACAATGGAAGAATGTCGATTACAAGGTCAATGGTGTGCATGCCCTTGGAGGTACAAGTGATAACTACTTCCCCATGAAAGGAAAAATGATGTGCACACTACCTCTTCAGCAAACAAATATGTAGTAGTCAAAGGGCTCAGTCATACTAGTGACCATTTGGCCAATATAATCCTCTCTTAAAGGACTCCACAGCATGTAGGACAGCATATATGGCTTTGAGACAGCATATATGAGTTTGCTAGAATCAAACAGAATACCTCACATGACTTGCATATCAACAATGGATAATAAGACACACAGTCCTCGGCCTACAATGGGGGCTAGGTCTCCTGTGTAATACCACATAGACATCAAATCCTGCTGTTTTGCAGTTAAACTACTGTGCTCCATCCATCTGAAAATATTTGGTCATGGCATAACCCCTAGCCCTGTTCACATTACCCTAGACAGTATGCACCTTACATTATCTCAATCACCTACCCCAATATAGTGTCATATGTTAAAAAAAGCAAAAATAATCACTTCCCAGTCACTTTCCTCTATTGACTGTTTCTTTTTAACTGACAGAGTAGTGTTACCTTCAGTTATTTGTCACTCCACAAGCTGCTCTATAGCAAACTTCTGTAGTGAGTAGAGCAAAGTAATGCATTGGCCATGGCTGTTTTATCATGCAGTTTTGAGACTCTTAAAGCAATCATTAAGCTAATGTCTATAACAGAGAATATCAGTCTTATCATGCACTTCAAAAGGCCATCCTATGAAGCTTCTTCAACATCGTGAACTTTTATCAGTACCTTCAAAGAGCTATAGGCATGTATGGGAGGGATGATGACCCTAGCAGTGATGTGAGGGGAAACTCTTGTCATACTATGACCTGTGGAGATGCTAAAGTGCAGAAATGGAAACATGCAGGTACTGTGTTAATGGTAAACTCCTTGCATGTCACAGTTCATACCCTAACACCATCCTGCTGTGCAGTGTATATTCACACTAAGCTAAGTGACACCTCAACTTGTCATGCTAATGTGTTGCCCAACGATGCATGTCGTGTAGAAAGAAACAACATTCATGGGTGAGAGAGCTACCATTTTTTTTCTGGATTGTGCCTGCTACATTGCTATGGCTCCTGAAAGCACTGAGGGCAGCAGGGCTCCTGGGTGGTTCTCCAAAAAAAAAAAAAAAAAAAAAAAAAAAAAAGAGTAAAATATTTCTGAATTTCATATACAGAGGCCACATAGGTTTTACTGGAGAAGCTCATCTAGACTCTACCCCAACTTGTTGTGAGGGAAAAGTTAGTTTACTGTGCTGTTGCTTTCTTGCATTTTGTATTACTTTATTGTCTTCTTCTATTTTGTAAACTGTGATTTGTTTTCTTTACACTGCGTTTTACTTGTATTCTGCTTTAATTGCATATTAAAACTAGTAAAGAGACCACAGCTATGTCTCTTGTGAGTCACACAGAATTTTTTTCCCACCCTCATGCTGTTGTGTTCTTAAACACAACTGTATTTCTAGTTGCCTGCCCCTTATGTTAATTTGACTGAAGGATTCCATTCCCTCTCCCCTTTCATTGGCTATTGTGAGTAAGCACAAAATTATCATTTTGTGAAATCACTCCCCTTCAACTATTTAAAATTATTGCCCATTCCACTGTATTCCATAGAACCAGAATAAAAAGTGCCCACCATCTTTCAATCTATCTTGCTCTTTTAAAATTAGTGGCTCACCACTCAGACAGCTTAAGTTACCCCCCATATCTAACTGCTTAGTGCACACAGCAGTGCTTATGATATCAACCCATTTTTTTCCATATTACCCTTAACATCTGCATCTGTTGCAAGACCACCAATTATTGGGCAGCCTGCATTCTTGGGATTAGAGCTTCTGTTTTCTCCTGGTGAAAGAAGGAGCACAGGGACATTATTTCTTTGAGACTGCTCATCACCAGAAAACTTAACTGTTTCATAGGTGACAGCTTGGAATTTGTGCTTATATTCTGCTCCTGGTGAGAGAAAGAGCAGAGTGCATTGATTCCTGGCTGCTTCTGGGTGGACAGTGAGTGTTTGTGCTTGATGTTTCTGATTGGTCTGCTTGTTATTCAAGGCATCTACCAGGAAAAGGCTACAACAAGCCTGCAGACCCTTGCATCATCTAGGACAAGACTGTAGATCACCAAACAGGCTGTGGCCTGCTCCTTATCTTGGGATTGCTGCTAATATGTTGCTTCTAGTGAGAACAGAAGCAAAGGGGCATTGCATCTAGTCACAGTGAAGCTGTGGTAAGACCAGCACTAGTAGTGGCCATGCAGTAGCCATTTATGTGACTCCCATCTTTGGATTATTCTTGACAAACTAATTCTTTGTTTTCAGTAAGTACTGCTTAATTTGTTTCTAACTTCAGAATATCTGCTTAAATATTTCAACCTTAAAGTTTCATTACCTACTTATTAGTTTCCCCTCGAGTGTTTGCAAGTGCGCTGTGTAGACACAGATATCTTGAGTGTCTTTTTTCCTGCAAAAGCACGACTGAAGTTTCACAAAAACAAAACAAAGGCAGCAGCATAGATCCAAACACAGCTCTTTTGTAAACCAACACAAAGGCAGCAGGATAAATCCAAACACAGCTTTATTCCAAAAAGAAACTGGATTAGTGCTTTTGTTCTAATATTTTAAAACTTCATCAGATAAAAATAGCATGTCTTAGCCAAAGTTTTATATACAAAGTAAAAACAGACAGTAAACAGTCACATGACAGCTGGGCCCTTCCTAAACCTTACATTTAAAGGGACAAGTTCTTTAAAACACAGCCTTACAGTAAACTTCTTTCGGCTTTTCCCAGTTAGGGGTCACTACAGTGGATCACCTGTCTGCTCATGATTGGCAGTGGAGTTTTACAGTTTTGAGTTGCCAGCCCAGCACCCAACTTTCCACAGAAGGAACACACTCACACCTAGGGTCAATTTAAAGTGTCCAATCCACCTACAGCATGTCTTTGGGATGTGGGAGGAAGCACCTGGAGGAAACCCACACAACCACAGGGAGGACATGCAGACTCCACACAGAAGGCACCCCAGCCGTGGATTGAACCAGAGAACCTCTTGCTGTGAGGTGGCAATGCTAACCACTGCACCACTGTGGCTGCCCATTAAGTTGAGGTACTTAACAATTCTATTTCTAACACCAACACTGTAGGAAACAGAAACAATCACCAAATATCCACCGTTGAAATAAAACTGTTTATTATTAAAAAAAAAAACAACGCAAAACGCTTAACGAATCACTGCATTTTTCATCTCATAATACAGAGTTCATCAGACAAACACTATCATTTCAAACATCCCTATATATACTTTCATTTTATTTGAATTATCCAATAGAACTGCATCCAGGAATTCATTAATATTTAATTATGTTATTTCAAATGCCGATTCCTTTACTAAACACCATATTTTATTTTGTTTCATATCTAGGAACCCAATTTTATTTAACTTCCTGCACAGTTGGAATCAATAAATATATTATTTTTGATCTTACAGTAAATAAATTTTAAAAACAATTATATGAAAAAGAATAAAAATATGCCTTCCAAATTAAATGCTATGTATAGCTTTTTTGTATATATACCATTCCATAGGTGTTAGTGCCACCAAGTGGTCAATTATGCAAATCAAGCAAACAGGACATGTCGAACTAATTATATTATACCAGCAAGGCTAAATAACTAAAACTGATCATAAATTAAGTTTAAAAACACATTTTAAAATATATATTATATAATGAGATGTGGAATTATTCAATTTACAAACATTCATTGATAAAAAAACAACATTATGTATGAAGCTAAGATGTTGGAAATCTTACAAGATGAAATAAAATATGATAGTACTTTCAAAAATGAGATTTATATAGGATATAGAACGATTTATTTAGCTTTATATGACTTATTTTTAGAAGGTTTTATTGATAAGCAAATGTTTGAGTTTTTACATAATATGAAACCTAAGATACTTTCAGTTTTTGGAATTCCGAAGGTTCATAAAAGTATATTGGACCCCCCACACGTCCTATTGTGGCAGCTGAGGACTCAATCATTTCTCCACTGGCTAGATATGTGGATGTAAAATTGAAAAATTTGATGATGAAAGGTGAATCCTTTCTTAGAGATTCCTGTGATTTGTTGAGAAGTATTAAACAAGAGATGTTTCAAGAGAATCTCACATTTGTTACAATAGATATAGAGGACCTTTTTGGATCTATACCACACAATATAGGGCTACAATGGTTTGAAGAAGCAATAAGATTCCCTGGCGAGCTCAATGATGATGAGATAGATATATGTTTAAACCTGATGGAGATGATTTTGAAATATAATTATATATTTTTTCAGGGTGAATATTACCATCAAACAAGTGGAGTGGCGATGGGGGCCAAGTGTGCACCCCTGTATGCCAATTTGGTCCTTAATACATGGGAAAGGAAGTATATTTTTAGTAGTGTATATAAAGATAGTTGGGTGTTGTATAAGCGCTTTCTGGATAATATAGTTATTTTTTGGCAGGATAGTATGGAAAAGATGAATTTATAAAATACATAAATGATTCCACAGATTTTTTTAAATTTACATATGATGTTGGGATAAGTGAAATGAATTATTTGGATGTGAAATTAATAAAAGATGGGAAAACATTCAAGTCAAAAGTATATAGAAAGAAAACATATTCTAATTCCTACTTACATTATAGTAGTGGGCACCCCTGGTATCAGAAAAAAAGTATTGTAAAGGGACAATTTGTGAGAATTTGTAGAACGACTTCTAATGAAGAAGATTTTCAAGAAGAGAGTGAGTTTTTAACTCAGTTATTCCTAGAAAGGGGGTACCCAGTGGAGCTTTGTAATAATGTAAGACATGAAATAATCGAGGGACGGAAAAATAAATATGAACCTATTTTAGGTAAGGAGATGTTATTCTTGGATGATAAAGAAAATAGTGTGGATATCGAAGAATCAAATTTCAAAGATGGGAGTTTTTATGGTAGTGCATTTGTCACAGATTTTAGTGGGGAGTCTAAGGTAATTTATAATAATCTTGAAAGAGAGTGTAAAAAAATTGGAAGTTTAACCGATTTCAAGTTAAAGAACAAGGGGTCCTTAAAATTTATATACAGGAAAGGGCGTAATATAAAGGCTATGTTCATGGTTCATTATGGTATCACAAGAAGACTACAAAATCAAAGGGTACATACCCATGTGGGATGTGTAATCAATGCCCATTCATGATCAATAAGGATGTTATATATATATTGACTCTAGGGGGAGAGAGATTATGGGTTGGGCCCATAGTATCTGTGATGCCCAGGGTGTAGTTTACATTGCAATATGTGAGATTTGCAATGGATTCTACGTTGGTAAGACTAAGAGGAAAATAAGAAGGAGGGTTTATGAACACATGAACGCGATAAGAAATAAGAAAGAAAGTAATGCCTTGTTCAGACATAGTATTGTCTGCCCTTTGGCAAAGTATAAGTTTTTTGTTTTAGAAGAAGTGCAGAAAGACGAAAGGGGTGGTATGTGGGAAACCAAGATCGAATATCATGAATTATATTGGCAAATAATATTGGAAGCCAATAAATATCCAGGAATAAATTATGGTATTTCCCTTGCACCCATTTTAAAAATTAGGGCAGCTAGACTATAAATAAATTAATATATTTATATGCATATTTTAAAGTGTTTATTGTTTTTTAAAAAATGTGTTATAATGAATGAATTGTTATCAATGAATGTTTGTAAATTTAATAATTCTACATCTCATTATATAATATATATTTTAAAATGTGTTTTTTTAATTAATTTATGATCAGTTTTAGGTATTTAGCCTTGCTGGTATAATATAATTAGTTAGACATGTCCTTTTGCTTGATTTGCACAATTGACCACTTGGTGGCACTAACACCTATGGAATGGTATATATACAAAAAAGCTGTATGTAGCATTTAATTTGGAAGGTACATTTTTATTCTTTTTCATATAATTGTTTTTAAAATTTATTTACTGTAAGATCAGAAATAATATATTTATTGATTCCAACTGTGCAGGAAGTTAAATAAAACTGGGTTCCTATATATGAAACAAAATAAAATATGGTGTTTAGTATCGGAACCGGCATTTCAAATAACATAATTACATATTAATGAGTTCCTGGATGCGGTTCTATTGGATAATTCAAATAAAATAAAAGTATATATAGGGATGTTTGAAATTCTAGTGTTTGTCTGATGAAGTCTGTATTATGAGATGAAAAATGCGGTGATTCGTTAAGCGTTTTGCATTGTTTTTTTTTAGTTATAAACAGTCCCCAGGATTTACTAATCTTCCGTGTAAGACTAGATTAGTCTTAAACGGAAACGCCAGTCTAAGAGTATGACTGCAGCGCACCATGCATATTAATGAGGGTGCGCTGCCTCAACTCTAAAGCTTACACGGAGTGTGGACGAGTGTAGGGGGCATGTCGGACTGCCGAGCAGACCAAAAATCCATGCCCCTGCACTGACAAAACCCAAGAAATGTTGAGTTACATGATGGAGTCCGCTCACATGTGTACATTGTAACACTACACTCCCCTATATGTTAAACCTCGTACAAATTTAAAAATTAAAAGAAATTTTTTTTTGTTTTATTTCCGATATAGCTGCCCGTATTTGTGCATGTTTGCACGGGATTGCCCATTGCTTATCTACAGTTAGCAGCTTAGACACCTTAGAGGATAATAAGAAAAAATATGCAAATTAAGCAAAATAGCAATAGCGTAGTGGTTAGAGCCTTTGCACAAAAAGAAGGCATTCCCAGTTCAAGTCCCACTACTGATCTGTATACAAAAATATTTCCTGACATTTATCATGTATAAGTTTTGTAAAAAGCATTCAAATGTTATATGTAGTAGTGAACGAATTATATATATATGAAGGTGAAATGGTTATGCATTCTGAGGCATGAGTAACTTATTTTAAGCAATATAAAGCACTGCTAAGTACATTTTAACAGTATTTACCATATTTAAAACCAATTTCTCGTAGCTGAGCAGTGCGTTAACAAGAGCAATGTATATGCGCCTAGCTGTGCACCGCCCTAACCAGCGCAAATACAATGTATTTGCATGTAGCTGCACACCGCACTAACCAGCGCAACATCGGGCAACATCGAGCAACATTGGGCAACGTTGGGCAAAGTCTGGCAAAGTTGAGCAAAGTCGGCTAAACACGGCCACACCTCCTTTACTGTACCTTAACCATTCAGGTCTGGCCAGTAGGAAAATAAAAAGCAACAACAGGGCACAAACTCAGGATACTGTGCAGTATAGTCACAGTACATAACCACTAAGCCATGACAGCATTTCATAACCATGCACTTTCAAAAGACACATATCTATCAAAGGATTATTAAACATTGCTAGCATCAGCTAAACAGGTGTGCCTACAGCTGAGTTTTTTCAAAACTGGCCAATCACAAATAAGTGTGGGAAATGAGGCATATTTAAGCTCCACAGGTGGGAATACTTGCCATAACTGGTTGTAGCTCCCTTCTGCAGTCAGCATGGCCCGTGTTGGGGAAGGCACTCGATTTTAAGTGCAACGCTGGGGCATTGAGGAGACAAAAGTAATGGTTTGGCTCCTTGTCCACAATCATGAGGAAAGACTCCTGCAGGGCCAGTACCAGGGCACCCAATATAAAATGGAGGCCTGGAACAGTCTAGCTCATGATCTCACCAGTGCCACTGGCGTTCCTTGGACTGGTGAGCAGGTCAGGCACCATTATTTTGACCTGAAGCGACGTAAGGAGGATCAACTAGACCAGTGGATCCAGGAGTCCCATGCGATGCATAATGCCCCAGTACTGAGTAAGTAGCTATTGTATTAAGTAGCTAAGAATTGCTATGCTTGTCTATACTATGGATAGGTATGTCTCAATATCACTGCATTTACATCACAGCTGCAGGTGTTTGGGCTATGAATCAGCAAGCCCATGAAGATAGGTTGCAATGGCTGCATCATCAGGCAGGTTAGTAATTATTCTGCATATACTGTTATATAAAATAAATGAGAGAGCCTTCAAAAAGTGTTTTAACCCAATAAATAAAAGTGTAATAATCCTTTAATAAATGTATAATTCTTGGAGTGCATCTGTGTCATTTTTTGATATGTTGTTGTACTGTTGCATTTTACAAATAGTACTGTTGTATTAAGCAGTGTTAACCCACACTTGGGTAGGCCCATATAACGTGGACGAAGGGAGTTCCAGTAGCTTTTATGCATATTTACAGCCCTCAACTGTTGGTTCATGCCCAGCATGTACAGGTTAATCTGGCACATGAGTAGCTTGGTATTTTGTTCCCCAGAAATGTCAGTGTGCTGCCAGAAATGTAGGGAGCTGTTAACATATAACTGATACTTTCACCTGAACATATCTAGATAATTATATGAAAGTAGAGCTGTCAGTGTATCATCTTAGCAGTAGTGTGTGTGAAAACAACTCTCAAAATATTTAGCAGTAACATCTGCATCTTGGACAGTTTGTATGTAAGATACAGCTCATGTATATAATAATCTAGCAAAATCCAGTTGCACAATATAAGGACATTGGGTAGTGTAATAATACATGTAAGGGACATATAACTGCAGTTAATAGGAATGCAGTGAAAACTAGAAGAATATATAAGTTGTTAATTGAGCTATCCTTTTCCATCCTACTGTATGTGCATAAAAATGCATTTCCACACCACAATCGGTATGTCTAATCTCAAAACATTTGTTGGGACATATATCCTATTGGTTTATACATATTTGCATTTATTTCTATGCATGTGCCTTGTTAAAATACCACAATATTGGTGGCCTTCTGTCATCAATTCAGCCTGCATGCTGTTGTAATGTCCATTATTGTTCTATATATGCATGTGTTATGCTTGCTTTTCAACTGTTGAAAATCTGGTGTGTTGGGTTAATGGGAATACTTCTGCATGCTGTTATAAATAATTGGGAATGCTGTTGATTGTTACTAACCCATACCTTTATTAAACCCTCCATAACATAGTTCGTATGGGAAGGCCGGTCCCAGCGGACCCACCTGTCCCACCTCAACTGGCCATGGCACCTGGCACCAGCAGGTCCAGTGCCCAGCCTGGGACCTCCTCCTCCATTGGCCCTGTGCCACCTTCGGGTGGAAGCACTGCAGGGGATGGGGCTTGGCCCCCGTGCAAGCATGGGTGGAGGAGGGCCACCTATCACTATTGAATGTTCTGTTGCAGAACCTCTACACCAGCTTGAGGCACGAGTGGCGCAACTCCCGGGTCAGCCTGCCCCTCCCACACAGCCTCCAGCACAGCCACCCTCTGGGCTGTGAAGGTGCAGTGGTGACTGCCCATGGGTGGGGACTTCAGTCCCACTGTTTCTATGTATGGGCTCATGGGCTTGTGATTTCCAAACATCCCTCCCCGTCAAAGGTGTTCACCCACCACATGTGTCATATACCACCCCTGTATGCATCTTGTTTGTCTTGTCTGTTTACCTCCCCAACCTACCTCCCCAAATATTCCTACTTCCCCTACCCCACATTCCACTCTCACCTGAAAAAAAAAGGGCAATCTGCTCCCAAAAAACAAATTACGCCCCATACATAGCTGCCCATTTTGCACACATGTCCACTGGACACATAAAATGTAATTTAATTGGCATTACAATATACTTTGTTGTCCTCACCCCTCTCTCAGAGGTTGAAGATTTCATATCTACCTCCAAATTTATTCCATATGCACAGCTGTTGCTGTTAAAGAAATGGGCAGCTATGGACCTTCCCTACACCCATCCTGCACATACCAAGCTACTTTCTATACTCTATAACAAATAGTAGCACAACGTTGCGAGTCCACAGATGCGATTTATTAATACACAATGTACACAAGTTAGTTAAGCTCTTTCATCAAATAGTATGACTTCATCAGAACAATTAATATATAAACTTTCAGACTTAAATACCACCCAGTTTAAATTCATTGGCTTAGAAAGTTAACAAATCATGTTTTAAGCATGCCAAATCTCATGAATAATGAATAGAAATAGAATAATTAATCCAGTATTAAAAGTGTAAACTGTTACAATATACATATAAAAATATATATTAAAATATCACATTTTTAAGAGGAGTAATAATGCTAAAATGCAAAGTGCAGATGCTACATGTTTAAATTATTTCAACGTTTTGAAAAAAACTTTTTTATATATATTTAAAAATTACTTCACTGACTGACCAGCCAGTGTGTTATACTAACTCTGCCTTCTCCTTCAAAACAGGCATAATTGAAAGATATTCATTAATGCCTGGGGGGTGGTCAGCAGCTAATCTAAGTTGCCACATCAATTCCTTCTTGTGCAACCTATTTTGCCAATCATCCCCCCTCACATCCACTGTGACAAAGTCCAAGATACCAAACTTAAAACCACTAAAATTTCTACACAAGCCACTATATTTGTATAATGCATTAGTATTTTTTCCACATTTCATGTCATATAAGTGCTCATATATCCTGTTCTTCAACATCCTTTCTGCCTTTCCGACATAGAATGAAGAACAGGAATTACATTTAGCAAGATATACCAGTTTACTGGAATGACAGTTACCATTTTTCAAATAGATATGACACTTATTAGAATTATTAATAATAATATCACGTTCAAGCATTATATATGAACAATAATGACATCTACCACAAGGCTTACTACCATATGAGTTTCTCTGTTTTTCATTGGAAATTCTAGTAACCTCCACCAAGGATTTTATATTACTACCTACTTTGGTGGAAAAAATAGGCTTATCACCAAGAACCCAAATTATTTCAGGATTGGTTCTGAAAATGTTCCAGTTCTTTAACAAAGTTGTTTTTACTTGGGAGTAAAAGGGACTAAACTGTACTACACATGCCTGCGGGAAATTAGTGCCAACCCTGGTATTACCAAAACTAACAATATCACCTGGTTTATGATTACTACTACCCAGTAATGGTTTGTACACGGTACCTCATTTTTCACCAACTTCCTCAAGTATTGAATCAATGAAATACCCCGGGTAGCCTCTCTCTAGAAACAGCTTCCTTAAGTTCTGAAATTCCAGTATCACGTCCTCCTTTATGGTGGTCATTATGGCTATCCTTACTGCCTGGCCCTTTACAATACTTATTTTCTGATGGATAGGGTGGTGACTAGTATAATGAAAGTATGCATTGCAGAATGTGTTTTTTCGATAGATTTTTGAGTGGAAACTGTTTCGTTTTTTGAAAATCTGTACATCAAGAAAGTTAATTTCCTCCTGATGATATTGAAAAGTAAATTTTAAATACCTAGTAGTCTGATTTATATATTCCAAAAACTTTGAAATTCCTGCTACATCCCCTTTCCACACAATAAAAATATCGTCCAAAAATCTACCATAGTATGCAATGCAAGATGAAAATTCCATGTCAGGTTGAAAAATATATTTTTGTTCCCACCCTAAAAGCACCAAGTTAGCATACAAAGGAGCACAGGCAGCACCCATAGCAACTCCTTGCAGTTGTTTAAAGTATTCACCACCAAAGAATAAAAAAACAAATTACGCCCCATACATAGCTGCCCATTTTGCACACATGTCCACTGGACACATAAAATGTAATTTAATTGGCATTACAATATACTTTGTTGTCCTCACCCCTCTCTCAGGGGTTGAAGGTTTCATATCTACCTCCAAATTTATTCCATATGCACAGCTGTTGCTGTTAAAGAAATGGGCAGCTATGGACCTTCCCTACACCCATCCTGCACATACCAAGCTACTTTCTATACTCTCTTTCCCTCTTTGTGCCCCTTTTTCACCACTTTCCTATCTCCCCATTTTTCTTTTCTTTCAAAGAAATGAGTGCGGGGGTTAGCGGGAGTAAGCACTATTAAGCAGCAGTTAGCGGGTTTGCGCGACTATGCGCTTGTTTGCACTTAGCTAAGCATTGCTAAGCATTGTGCAAACCCACGCAAACCTGCTTACAACTGCTTAAAAGTGCCTTAGACACTCTGTATGTGAGGGCCCTTGTTCTGCTCAGGAGCAAAATAAAATACCTCTGTCAGTCTCAAACCCCGGACCTTGCACACACTACACAACATGAAGTACCACTAAGCCACGGTAGAGATACAACAAGTTGGTGCTGAAATAAATATATCATGCATCAGAATGAGTGAATGTAATGGAAAACTAGGAATGCCATACCACACAACTTGTTCTGTGAATCTTTACCAACAGTTGTTGTGGGATTACATTACAAGACTGTGATAAGAAAAGCAGCCATTCTAGCAGGAAATAATGTTATACCATCACTTTACAACCCCACACATTATCACAGCAGGACAAATACTGGTATATCTGTTTAGGGCAGAGGCCATACCTCCCAATTGTCCCTAAGTTAAAGGGATGTCCCTGATTTTGACACAAATTTTAGCTCGGTCCCTCTGAATCCTCCTAAAACTACTGACTTTGACTATAAAGGGGGTGAATTACACTTAATGAATAATGACAATAATTAAGAGTTAGACACTTCTTTTATTTCAGAAAAGGTGTATTAATTCATATGCTCTGATTCTCTCAATGTTTCAACTTAATGGCACTAACATTTTAAAGGTGTCCCTGACTTTTTCCTTACTTTTCCCTGAGTCTGTTCAAATATTTACCTGAGTGTTTGAGAGGTCTGGCAGAGGCAAAATCACAGAGGTATATCAGCCTTTCTGATGTTACACACTGTGCAAATAGCTTTGGAAGGAGTTTTGGAAGCATACCCTTATGTAGGAATACAACACTGAAATACAAATGGATATAGTTGGTAGCAACCAACTGTAAGAATGCCATTGCTCTATTGCTGAAAAGACCTGTGTGGTGCACAGACAAAAAATAACAGGCTATTCTCTGGCTACCATGTGGATAGGTCCACAGTTGGGAGTTACGCAAACAGACAACTTGCCTTGATAAACTAACATGTATACAGCAATCCTGTAAGTCCCAGCAAGATAAAATCCACACAATAATACTCTGTACTTCTGCACCCTTACCCAAATGTAGAATATACCTGTGTGTGCAGGGTCTACCAAGGATGTAGGTAAGCATACTCTTAGTACTGACATGTGTCCGTTTTTTTATGAGCAGCCTGTGCTAATGTCAGCACTAAAAAAGCACAAACTGTTTAGAACTGAGTAAATGAATATTCACAGTGTAGCAGTTTACAAACAATTCTTGTGCAAAAGGAATACATCTCAATAGCTAGCTTTGTATGGCAATAATTGTAAAAGTTGAAAAGAAAGTACATCTTTCCATGTATCTTGGGGCAGCATTTTAAGGCATGAGTACATTTCTACACTGACAAGTGGGTACAGGAAGCAGTAACATTACGTCTGAGTACAAATTGTAAATCTCTGGCTACACCACTGGCTTCTGATATAAAAACTATACCAACCTTCTGTCTTAAACAATGATGTCCGGAGCAAACAAGGATGATCTACATCTTGGAAAGCTGAAAGGGCCACGCCTACCTGAGTTAGCAATTTATAGTACTGGGTTGCTGTGATTACTGCAATTACTACACAGCAGGCTGCCTGCAATTAGCAAGTGGTGGCCACTAACTGGTGCAGAGGCCATCACATGCTCATGTGCAAATACCTACAAAAGCAGGCTGCAATCTCTGCCAACAAACCCAATCACTCTATTGCAGAAACTGACAGAGAGAGAGAGAGAGAGAGAGAGAGAGAGAGAGAGAGAGACAGAGAAAAGGAAAAAGAAAAAAATATATTGCCAAATCGTACAAAGGAAAGGTATGTGACACATATGTGTTTACTGGCATGTAGTAGATGTTATTGAAGAATAGTCTACATAACGTGAACCATTCGTATGTGGCAGCAGTACTTATTTATGCATAGATGTTCTGCTTAACTACTGCTATGGACAATACAGTGTGTACAGTGGGACATACCTGTGAAATGTGTAGCTCAGCATTAAATGTCAAAGATCTGATCCATGTTATCTGTGTTCTGTACAGTAGTGTGGCCAATGACTGTTGGAGGGATTAGCACTGACATTATATAAACATGGGTGTGACAGAACAACACATGCATGATAGTCATATTAAAGTGTAGCTTAGCATTGGCAACTGCTGTAGCAGTCAAGTATGTTTATCTAGCATTTGTAGCCATATATACCCCCCTAATGTTAGTGTGTGTTCATATGTGACACCTGTTTGTGTTGCAGCAATGTCCAACAGTTCAGCTGTGAGGTCCAGGGACTTACAACAGTGTGGACCTTGTGTGTGTATGCCACACACATACAGAGAAATATATATGTGTCATATATATTCACATGTGCATAGAGCAGGGGACATATTGCAACTGTTTGTAAAAGGTGGCGATATATATGTTGGTGAAGGTTAGTATGTGCATATTTGTATGTAGGTTTTAGTGTGTGACAAACAAGACAGCATACAGTGCTGATATATGACATGTGGTGGTTAAACACTGTGGGTGGTTTGTTCAGTTTGCAATGGTGAAGCCAGTGATGCCTGCTAAAGCTACCTGGGCTGGCTGTGAACACCTTCAATGCATTTATCCCAAGACTGTGTGATTTTATTACATTACTGTACACCTCACATCCTTTGTATAATTAATATTCTCACTATGAAAGGTATGTATATGTACACCAATGGATGTGTATATGTATTTATATATATATATATATATATATATATATATATATATATATATATATATATATATATATATATATATATATATATATATATATATATATATATATATATATACTCATACACACCTACATCTTCTTGTTGCAATATATTCTCTGTACTGTTAACTGATTGTGATGGTCAATGTGTTTGTGAATACGTCAAAGATATGTATCTGTGGGACAGCTTAGTGGGAAACTGTATATGTCATGGTATTATGGGTCCTTGCTTTGATCCTAGCAAAAGCTGTGTATTCTGTTGCTAGGCAGAAAAAGTGCTATTGCATACAGTGTGATTAAGTCTCTTAGTTTTAACTAGGGTGTGTCATTGGAGGCTAAAGCACTACATCTATGATTATTGATTGGTACTGATGTTGAATCCAAATCCTGTGTGTACTGTAGAACTACTTGAAGCTCTGGGCCTGTACAGCAAAGTATGGTGTATGTCCACATTGCTTGCATCCACTGTTTTGTGTGGTTCCTGTATTCATCCCAGATTGCATTTCTCAAGATTAAAGTTGTATAAGTACTGACACACAGTACTGTATAGTACACACTGAAAGCTTATCGGGGTTGCCATACCTTTGTGTCCTGTAATTATGTCTGATATGTGTGTGGGTATGTCTGTAACATGTCCTTTGACATATGTGTGGTAAAACATATAACTGCGTATCTAGCAACATTCACAGTGTACTACAGCAGTATGCAACCTAATCCCCAATTGTGCACATATTTTGGACACGGTTTTCCATTAACAAGTTGAGTGGTATAATAGTAATACATTTACTGGAACTTACACTCATTGTGATGGATGATATATTTCTTTACACATCAGCTTGATGTATATCTGCTGTGGCTAGGTGGTGCATCGTGTTGCATACAGTGTGCCAGGTACTCTTGTATAGTCTTATGTAGTGATTTTATTTTGTTGCTGTGCAGAACATGGTTCATTAGATTGAGAGTGAGCCAGGCATGTCATAGTTAGGGTGTAGGCCATGTACACATGTAACACACCTACCCATAATGCATGCTGTGCATGTTTGGTATAAGACCACACACATCTCACTAATGTGATTAGCTGCCTCAAACACATGCAATACCCAGACCATCTCAAAAAAATGTGGCTAGACTGTAGTGACCATTGGATAAGCACAGTTGATACTCATCATGCACATAACATACACATCTATGTCATACACAGAGCATTTTAACATGCTACACATAAAGGATTCCCAAACCCTCTGTAAAGACACACTCCAGTATCCAAAATCTCATCCACACATTACACATAATATACCTGAGGGGTAGAGGCCTATCATGGGGCATTTAAACACTCTGCAACACACTACACATTCATGTCAGGGAATGCTCCTTATTGGCCTCCTTACTGGCCTCCTTACAAACTCATGTAACAACTGGTTGTGAAATTGTGAATGTAGCCAAGGTAGTACAGTTCCTGTAGAGCATGAGTAGTGCTGGTTTGGGAAATATTTGTAGCCTTGAGTGACCACATGATGCTTCATGATGATGGCCTATGGTACTATACCCCATCCAGTTATTGTAACCACAGTACTACACATAGCTTTCATTGCTGTACAGTTTGCTATACACCTTATTGTTGCATGTGTGCACACATATGCACCTCTAAACAATATGCATACCAATCACCATTTGCACAACTGACACATATATGTTTTGTGATGCTACTGAGTGGCTAGGTCATATGATACACACTGGGTATGTGTAGTGTTTAAATATGCAGTTGTGTTTTAGCATGTCATGTCATGGATGACACTGGCATGTCCACAATATGATCTACACTCACCATAAGTACCATACATTGGGTATGTGGCCGAATGGTATTCCATCAATTATCCATGCACCACTGATGATGTTGTGTGAATACTCATCATGCATGTGCTAAAAATGTGTCTACAATTATTTGCTAAAGACACAGAGGCTGTAATCAGCATTGGATACCTATTTGACACACAGATACACATCCAGCCATGGTATGTACACCTGTTTGTTATGGTGCACAGTACATTACAGAGTTTTGAATACCTGCACAGCAATGTTGTGTCCATGTAAGCATTGTGTTCCAGGGGGAGGCCCATCACCTAATAACAAAACACATGCATCAAAGCCATGCATACTGTTAGTAACAAGGACTGTCTACACTTGCACTGCATGCTGTTGAGCAACACATATCCTGCATGCTGACATGTGTGATATGACTGTTTTGCTTGTGATACTGTACCCCACCATCACCTGCTATTGTGTATATTCTGAGATTGCTGGTGTTGTGTGTGTCTGCTTTAGGGAGTAGTGTATTTTTGTGTGTGTGCATGTGTGCATGTGCATATGTGTGCATGTGCGCATGTGTGCATGTGCATGTGCGCATGTGTGCATGTGTGCATGTGTGCATGTGTGCATGTGTGCATGTGCACATGTGCGCATGTGTGCATGTGTGTATGTGTGCATGTGTGCATGTGGTCTGACATCATGTTCAGGTCTTAAAGTGTGATTCCTGTTTTCCTCTCACAGATGCCGAGGTGGGGCTGGTTCAGTACAGCAGCGAACCTGATGTCACTGAGACAGACAGTGATCATGAGGATAGGTGTGTTGAGGCACAGGCAGGTTTGTCAGGGTTTGTTGTTGGGCCACCAATTGACAGTACATGTCTCCACCCCATCCATGCACACAGTCATACTGCCTGTACATCCATCAGTACCATTGCCCTTAGCTGAGGGACAGTGTATGGTTGGCACTGGCCAGGACAGTGTGGTATCCATGGCACATGTATCAGGACACAGCAGCCATAGCCAGATGTCTGGAATGGTACCACATAGGCAGATGCCCAGGGGTTCTCCTCAGAGCACTGCTGGTCATCATGCCCCTGGCAGACGTGCCAAACCTCTTTCTACCACATGCATGTTCCAGGCTGTCATGGAGGCACAGACACGAATGGAGCGGTACACCAGACAGGAACTAAGGGCACAGGGGGCTCATAACACCTCTGTAAATGACAGTATCCATGACTTAGCAGGTGCCATACGTAATTATTGGATGTCCTCCACAATGTCATGTCCATGTGTCCATGTGTCAGGACAGTGCGGGACGGTTGAGACATCAATGTGGACATATGCCAGCAACATCAGCAGCTGGAGGTCACAGTGGACATCCAGCAAGTCACAGTCACTCCTGTAGTGCCAGTACCAGCCTGAACAATGTTAGGGGGGCTGTCCATAGACCATCCTAGAAGACCACATGCACGTGGCTCTGGCCAGTCCCAGCAGGAACCTGGATCCAGTGGACATATGTCAAACTCTTTGGATAGTACCCAGTCTGGATTAGTACCTGATAATGTCTGTAGCACCCCTGCCAGGCACAGATTCCATATCCGTGGCCAGAGATGGTGATCTGTAAAGCCTGCCAGGTACAGTCTGTAGCTGTCTCACAAATCCCCATATATGGCAGCCACATGGTGGAACTGTGAGCATGCAGACACACACACATAAACCAGAAACCTAGGGCAAACACATACCCACACACATTACATCAACATTGGCCCATAACAGTACTCATGGCCCTCACACACACACTCACACACACATGTCAATTGTATGGCTCAGTGTAGGCCTCTGGCAAACCAACAAGACACCCTGTGCATATAATGAAATCTGTGCCACCTCCTGTCATCTGTAAAATTGATGCAGGAACAGGCTAACATGGTGCTGATGCACAGGGTGACTTTAATAAAGTATAGCAATGGCTGAATGTGTAGCATTTTGTCAGCAGTAAAGTGTAATGATTTCCTTGAAGGTGTAGCTGAGCAGGCATGATGCATTAAAGCTGTAATTAGCAATGTTGTATTGTTTCCACCAGTGTTTATTCCAATTGTGTTTTGTTTGCCCATGTGCCACTTGGCTGATGTGTGCAGTTGTGTCAGTAAGTGTTATACAGTGGACAGTAAGTGTGGGGTGTGTGCAGCACAGATCTGCAGGTGTACATTTGTGAACATGGTGGAGGTGCACTGTCTGCATGTACGTGCATATTGGACACATGGGCAGGGTGACATGCCCTGTATTGGCCAGTGTTAACACTCCATACTTTCTATTGGTGGCCAGTATGCATTGTACTACACACATTTTGGAACTTGAGTAAACATGTATGTGTATGACATGGGTTGACACTGTGCTGTGGATGATGCTGTTGTTGCTATCTGTCATTGGTTTGCATTACTAAGGTTAACACTGTCCCAGCTGCATAATCCTTTATTAATGCACACTGTTCACCTACAGGGTTGCATGTACCGTGCTATCACAAACACAAGAAATTCTCACTTATACAGTAAAAGTGTATTAATCTCATGGACCCCTGCCATAAACTAAATATATAATAGAAGGTGTGAAGTTGTACCAAAAAAGAGTTACATACAAGAAGGGATAACCTCTCTGGTCAGTATCATTGGGAAAATACAATCCCTCAATAAACATACAAGGCAAGTTTCAAAATACAAAATGGCAAGGATTCCAAATACAACACTAAAGCTTTCTTCAGTGTTGTTCATAATCTACAGGGGAAATCTCAGATCGGGTCACAGTTAATGTAAATGGTCACAAAGTACACTTATCTGACTGACATTACCAATTCCTTGTCAGACAGCTTGAATGCGGGCCACATTTCCAGACCTAAAGAATGTAAAACCTGATGACTCACAGATACTCTAGTTAAAACATCTCTTTAACAAAGTACACACCACAGTGGCAATGGTACTGGACAGTGTCCCTGGCTGTGTCATACACAAGCTGACATATGAAGTCACCACTCACCTAAACGCTCTGTCCAGATGCAGCCTCTATACAGTTAACATACTTGTGGAATGACACACGGTAATGGTGTTCACAGACCACAAGGGTTGAGCTACAACATCTTCTTCTTCTTCTTCTCCTTTCGAATGCTCCCATTAGGGGTCGCCACAGTACATCATTTCTTCCTGGCCTCTGCATGTTGCGCTATCACACCATCCACCTGCATATCCTCTCTCACCACAGCCATAAACCTCATCTTAGGCATTCCTCTTTTCCTGTTACCTGGCAGCTTCATCCTTAGCATCTATTTAACAATATACTCTGCATCCCTCCTCAGCACATGTACAAACCAACTTAATCCTGCCTATCTGGCATGGTCTACTAACCTTCAAACCTGGCCTGACCCTCTAATATACTTATTCTTAAACCTGTCCACCCTCATCACACCCAGTGCAAATGTTAACATAAATTGATTAAGGGTAGAACTACAACAGGTCCTGGAAACTCTCACCCTATAAGCCAGACCAATGTTACCTGGAAGGCTATGGAGCACATCATTATGGAACTAATTAACAGAGACATTATGAACCTGCAAACACTGCACCATACTCATTTAGGTTCTCTAAAGGCCAGCTCATGGCTCCTACACCTAGTAGACTTCAAGCCAGTCAACAAGGCTATAGGTGAGGGAGGGGAGGTCAACACAGCCAAGCTATAGCTCACCAGCAATTCATACCTATCCCACATACTGGTATTATACATAACCTCAACAGACTAACCATAAACGATTGTTAGATGATGGTTTGACAACTGACGCACAGATGTAGGACACACAGTAATATTTGCAGCCTCCATGTACTATTCTATGCCAGTAACAAGTGGTATTCACCTGCACTCAGTCCTGGGACCACTCCTGTTTGGCATATAGCTTTCTTAGGTACAAGCAAACACAGTAGGGATATGTCTGCCCACGTTTGATGACAATGCATACTGTGGGCTATACGTTATTCTCCAGATGACACAGACATATCCTCCAAAAGTGTATCATACAGACAGATACCTGGTGTCAAACTCATGCTGTAAAGCTATAAGCCAAAGAAAGCATAGTTATCCACTTTTAGAAAACAAAGCATCCCCAGAATACTACATAGGTAGTAGCCCCCAAAATGTGGAGCAGGTACTAATGTATACATAGAGCCATGTGTTAAGGCATCTCTCCTTTGATCATCACATTACTAAAGGGTTTTGGAAATCCCTCTTCTGCTGGCTTTTTCCTGGTTAGGGGTCACAACAGCAGATCATCTGTCTGCTCATGACTGGCAGTGGAGTTTTACAGTGTCAAGTTGCCAGCCAAGTGCCCAACCTTTCACAGAAGGCACACACTCACACCTAGGGCCAATTTAGAGTGTCCAGTCCACCTACTGCATGTCTTTGGGAGGAAACCAGAGCACCCGGAGGAAACCCACGCGACCACAGGGAAGACATGCAGACTCTGCACAGAAGGCTCCCCAGCTGAGAATTGAACCAGAGAATCTCTTGTTGTGAGGCAACAATGCCAACCACTGCACCGCTGTGGCCACGCAGTTTGGGAAATCCCTCTGTGAAGCACATAAGCAATAAAGGGTTTGCATGCAGATCCACAGAGGTTGTTGCACACCTATAATGATTAGTCATCTTTGCCAGACTTTGCTTGCTTTGGAACAAGTTTCAAATATACCTGAAGCATAAACCCTCACTCACACTCTTCAATAGAAACCGTTTTGAGTGGATGTGAAATGGAAGACGTAGCCCAGGGATTACTGCAGTGGCTAAGCTTGTCACAAGCATACAGAAGTGACCTAAAGTCTGGAAAGCACCAGCATGCTCTGGCAAAGATAACACATGCATTCATGGAGAAAGCAGAGTACCCACCTATGAAATACTTGAGGTCACATGTATGTATATGGATTTGCCCCACAGCTACCTTACATGTGTAATGCACATACAGTTGTCATTGTGATATGTCATACACTAGAAAAATCAAAACCCACTCCACATTGGTCAACAGTGTCACACACCTGAATCACAGACACACATACAGTCAGCAAGTGCAAGATTCAAACTCTTTCCTAACTACATTCTGATACTACAGCAGTATGCACTTGCACGAGGTGCTATACACATTACTGGGATTTCACTTTTCCACAGGTATATTTGTAGGGTGGTGACATCATCAGATTTGACAAAGATGAGTATACCACTTTTAAGGGGTGCGAGTAGTCTCCAAAAAGGTTTCCTCTTCCCTGGGACACACACACACTAGGCAAGTGCAGGATGCAAACCCCTACCTAACTACATTATGATATTACAGCAGTATGCATTTACATTACTCGCTATACACATTACTGGGATTTTACTTTTCCACAGGTATATTTGTAGGATGGTGGCATCATCAGACTTGACAAAGATGAGTATACCACTTTTAAGGGGTGTGATTAGTCTCCAAAAAGGTTACTCCTCCCGAGGGAGACATACACACACACTCAGCAAGTACAGGTTTCAAACTCCTACCTAACTACATTATGATACTATAGCAGTATGCATTTACATGACACGCTATACAAATTACTGGGATTTTACCTCTCCACAGGTATATTTGTAGGATGGTGACATCATCAGACTTGATAAAGATGAGTATACCACTTTTAAGGTGTGTGAGTAGTCTTCAAAAACGTTGCTCCACCCCAGGTAGTCACACACACTCAGCAAGTGCAGGATTCAAACCCTTACTTAACTACATTATGATAATGCAATGCAGCAGTACACATTTACACGACACACTATACACATTAGTAGAAGTTTACCTTTCCACAGGTATATTTGTAGGATGGTGACATCATGAGACTTGACAAAGATGAGTATACCACTTTTAAGGGGTGTGAGTAGTCTTCAAAAAGGTTGCTCTGTCCCCAGGGAGAGACACACACACACACACACACACACACACACACACACACACACACACACACACACACACACACACACACACACACAGTTGGCAAGTGCGGTGTTCTTAATCCAAACTAAGTGCATCTTTACACTTCAGCAAGCAATATGGAGTTACAGGGTGCAATACAGACATTACTTGCTGACAGTCTGCACAAAGGTTTTTTTCACATTTGCTAACCTCAGCAGGCTTATCATACTAGGTGTATTGTGAGTGTATTGTATGCATAGGCCATGACCATATCATATATGGGTTGATGCACCACATGCTGGCACACACAGGGTTAAACCTTGAGTAGCATCTTACTTTCACCTACATGATACTGCAATATAACAGAAAGATGATAAACTTCAACAATTGGCTGAGCTTCTGGTGTCATTCAAAGGGGATCCAGTCTCTGTCTGCCTGTGATGACATGATAGACAAGCCTTGTTGCTTCGCTACAGATGGTTTGCACCTGTCGCCCCTATACTTCTGAATACTGGCCAAGGCTCTTGCTGTCCCCATATTACCTTTTTTAGGCAAGGGTCAAAGATTCATAGGTTCATAGGTAAGTACTAGGCTATCGGCCCTGGGGCCTATACAAGCCCAGCCAAAAAGGTGCACTGGATTTTGCCATCCAAGAAATTTATTTTCCTGTGCCACTGACGAGCAGAGACACAGAAGTGATCCCCAGGGTGAATTTCTATTTCCCATCCAATCATCAAGATTTTTCTTGAAGAGTGCTAATGAGGAGCTTTGTTTGACATAGATAGGTAGTTTATTCTGGAGTATGTCAAGTCTCTGGGACCGGAATTTATTCCTCCGGCATGTTCTGTTTATTGTGGTGAGAAGGTTTAGTTCCCTAGAGTGTGTAGGTTCATAGGTTCATAGCTAGGTACTAGGCTATCTGCCCAAGGGCATTTATAAGCCTAGCCAGAATGTGATGGCTTTCGCCTCCCTTTTAAATTAGTTTCCTGGGCCTCTGTCTAGCAGGGCCACTGAAGTGATCCCAAGGGTAAATTTACAATTTCCCATCCACTCATCAAGATTCCTCTTGAAGAGAGTCTGTGAGGGGCTCTGCCTAACATCAACTGGGATTCTATTCCAGAGCAAGGGAAGTCTCTGGGACAGGAATCTATCCCTCCAGCACGTCCTGATTATTGCTTTGCTGAGGTTTAATTCACTGGAGTGTGTGGCTCTAAGAGATTTGTTTTTCTTGAGGTGGAGCATGTCCATTAATTCCGGGTTGGACATGGCCTTATACATCAGGCATAGATCACCTCTGAGCAGGCAGTAAGCAACCAAGTAGAGCTGGAGTTTCTTTAGTCGAGCTGCATAGGACATCTCTTTGAGGCCCATGATCCTCTTGGTGAGGTACTTCTGTGGTCTTACCAGCTGTTGCATGTGCCAATTAAGGTACATTCCAAATGGGGCATTGTACTCTATTATGGGCCTAATGAGTGATGAGTAGAGGGGCATAATGACCTCTCTTGATCTAGAGGTGAACCCTTTCGTGAATAGGTGGGCTACATAGAAGGAATATCTAACCACTTTGGCAATGTGATTATCAAAGGAGAGGTTACTATCTACCTGGGTCCCCAGGTCCCTAATTACATTCTCTGTACTTAGTGGATTACCACCTATGTGGTAATTCGTGGGCACTTTGTTTTTTCCAAAGGGGATGACTATGCATTTTTTGGCATTCAGCTTGAAGCCATGGTTTTGACACCAGGTATCTGTCTCTGTAAGACCCTTCTGGAGGATGTCTGTGTCAGCCAGAGAGTCAATTATGGCCCCCAGTTTGCAGTCATCTGTGAACTTGGTCAGCCATAGTCCTCCCGTGCTTGCCTGTACCTCAGGGAAGCATATACTGAACAGGAGGGATCCCAGGACTGACACCTGTGTGATGCCACTTGTGACTGGTTTAGAGTCAGACATGGCACCCGCAACTCTGACCATGTGTGTTCTATCTGTGAGCCAGTTGGCCACCCATCTCGTGACATAGGGGTTGATGTTCAAGCAGGTAAGCTTGTCTATGATGCCAGAGTGGGGAATGGTGTCGAAGGCCTTAGTGAGGTCCAGGTAGGCTGTGTGGACTACCTTCCCTTCATCTATGGCCTTGGTAACTGTTTCAAAGAAGTCAACTAGGTTTAGGAGGAAGGATCTGCCTTTAACAAAGCTGAATTGGGTAGGGTCCAGTGTCTGGAGGTTCTCAATGTCTCTGTTTATGAGTTCCATGATAATTCGTGCTATAGCTTTGCAGACCATGCTGGTCAGGCTTATAGGGTGATAGTTCCCAGGTTCTGTTGTGGCACCACCTTTGTGGAGCAGGATGACTGTTGCTGTACACCATTCTTTGGGTACATAGCCTGTGGTAAGGCTGAGTCTGAACAGTGAATTTAGGTGATGGTTTAGTTCCTTTTGGAGCTTGTGTAAGACGCAGTCTGGGACACCATCCAGTCAAATTGATGCTGTGTTCTTAGCTTTGGAGAGGGCTGTTTTTACCTGCATATCCATGATGTCTGGGGCTCTGCATTCTTCTGGGATGGACACAGGCCCTTTTGGAGGTGAGGGGGTGAAGTTTGCACTAAACTTGTCCACCAGGTTGTTGGCAATGTCAGTTGGTTCAGTGTATTTTTTGCCATTTTGCAGTAGCTCAAATTATATCTGAGAGTTGCCACCTAAATGTTTGATATAGCTAAAGGAGGCTTTGTGATTATCTTTAGATTCCTTGGCAATTTTTCTTTAGAAACTGGCCTTGGATGATTTTATGAGCGATCGTAGTTTCTTGCTAATAATAATCAGTGATGCCTTTCCTTTTTGGAATTTTGCTCTGTCATGTAGCAATTTCCTCCTTCTGTTGTATAGCTTATTTATGGCCAAGGACCACAAGACTGGTTTCCTCTTTTTGGAGGAGTGAGTCTTGGTTTTACTCGGGATGGCTTGATCCATGCATCCCTGTAGATGCTCATATAATGCACTTGTAAAGGATTCTGCAGATTGGATAGCATTATCCTGTAACAAGGGGACTTTGAAACTTTCCACTTTGGTCTTGAGAAGTGTGAAGTTTGCTTTTGAAAAGTTTTTCACAGTGGTTTCCTTGACTGGGGGTGGGGTCGGGATGTGGATGTCCAGTGTGATTACTTTATGATCTGATCTTACCAGTGAGGGGTTTACCTCTGTTGTGTAACACTGATCCCTCATGTTGGTGATGATCAGGTCCAGTATGTTGTTACATCTAGTGGGCATGGTGACCAGCTGTTCTAGGGAGTTTGAGTTTATAAACTCTAGGAAGCATTGGGCAAAGGAGTTTGTACTTGAGTAATTCTCCCAGTCAATGTTTGGGTAGTTGAAATCTTCTCATATCACGGTGTTTGGTAGGACCTTTATATTTTCCAGTGTTCTCAGGAATGCTGAGTGAAGGTCCTGAGACAAGGTAGGTGATCTGTAGCAGGCTACGATCTGATAAGCAGCTTTGCCCACTGTTAGTTGCACTTGGATGGTCTCCGAGGCCTCGTGCTGTGCCACTAACCTGGAGGTGTGGGTATCCTTTATGAAAATGGTTACACCCCCTCCTTTTGTATTTCGGGGACCAAAGCTCAGAGAGATTGGGATTTCTTTATGTGGAGCATGTTCAACAGCTCAGTGTTTGACATAGCTTTGTATGTTAGGCAGAGATCACCTCTGAGTAGGCAACATGCGACAGAGTAAAGCTGGAGTGTTTTGAGACGGTCTGTGTAGGGCATGTATTTGAGGCCACTAATCCTCTTTGTGAGGTATTTCTGTGGGCTTTCCAGTTGTTGTAGATGTCTTGTGAGGTACATACCAAAAGGGGAGTTGTACTCTATAATGGATCTAATGAGTGATGAGTAGAGGGGAACAATGACCTCTTTTTTTCTGCATGAGAAACCTTTTGTGATGAGGTGTGCCACGTAGAAGGATTTCCTGACTACTGTGGCAATGTGGTTATCAAAGGAGAGTCTACTGACCACCGGGTCCCAAGGTCTCTTATCACACTTTCACTGATAAGTATACTACCGACTATGTTGTAGTTCATGGGTACAGAGTTTTTACCAAAGGGGATGACAATGCACTTTTTGGCATTGAGCTTGAGGCCATGGCTTTGACACCAGGCATCTGTCTCAGTGAGGCCCTTTTATAGGATGTCCACATTGTTAGTAGTTTTGATTATGGCTCCTAGTTTGCAGTCATCTGGGAACTTCATTAAGCCAAAGACCTTCTGTGTTAGCCTGTACTTCAGGGAAGTAGATACCAAACAGGACAGGACATAGGACTGAACCCTGTGGTACTCCACTTGTCACTGGTCTGACGTCAGACTTGGAGTCTGTGACTTTCACAGTGTGGGTTCTGTTAGTGAGCCAGTTGGCAATCCATCTTGTAACATAGGGATTTATACCTAGTTTAGTGAGTTTATTTATAATTCCAGAGTAGGGGATAGTGTCAAAAGCCTTTGCAAGATCTAGATAGGCTGTGTGAACCACCTTACCCTTGTCTACGGCTTTGGTGACTGCTTCAAAGAAGTCTATCAGGTTTAGGAGACATGATCTGCCTTTTACAAACCTGAAATGGTTGTGGTTCAGAGTTTGGAGATTGCCAATGTCTTTGTTTATACGTTCCATGATGATACGTTCCATGGCCTTGCAGACCAGGCTCATCAGGCTAATGGGGCGCTAGTTCCCGGGGTCTGTGGTGGCTCCCCCCTTGTGTAGTGGGATAACCATCACTGTGTGCCATTCAGCAGGCAGAAAGCCTGAGGTGAGGCTATGATTGAACATGGTGCTTAGGTGTGATGCCAGTTCGTTCTGTAGTTCATGTACAATGCAGCCTGGGATGTTATCTGGTCCCATGGATGCTGTGTTCCTGACTTTGGAGAGTGGTTTTTACCTGTGCAGCCATGATGACAGCAGCTTTGCATTCTTCTGGTATAGAGATCAGCTCTTTCATGGGTGAGAAGGGGGTAAAGTTAGTACTGATCCTATCTGCCAGGATGTTGGCAATATCAGTTGGGTCTGTATATTTAGTGCCATTGTGCTGTAACTCAGAGCAGATCTGAGTGTTGCCATTATGATTCTTGACATAGCTATAGAATGCTTTCTGGTTCTCTTTAGAATCAGTGGCAATTTTGTTTTCATAACTAGCTTTGGAGGATTTTATCAGGGATCTCAGCTTCTTACTGAGGCTGACCAGAGAGCTCCTCCACTCATGGGTTTTACCCTCTTTTGCAACAGTTTCTTCCTTCTGTTGTGCAGTTTGTTTATGGCAGGGGACCACCAGATTGGCTTCCTTTTCTTAGAGGATAGCATCTTGGTTCTGTTTGGGATCGCACGATCCATGCACTCATGTAAGTGCTTATAAAGTGCAATTGTGTAGG
The DNA here is from genome assembly GCF_019279795.1 of Protopterus annectens. Lineage (NCBI taxonomy): Eukaryota > Metazoa > Chordata > Ceratodontiformes > Protopteridae > Protopterus > Protopterus annectens. The sequence continues at coordinate 439,586,855 of NC_056731.1, forward strand.
ATTCAGTAGTCGTAACTGTATTGTCCATATGCATGGGTGTCCTGAAGTTTACCACTTCTGTGTTAGGAATCATGAAGTTGTCTTTGGAGATATTTTTTAACATGTTTCCTTAATGGGGGGGGGGCAGAATGTGGATATGTAGGGTAATTAGCTTATGGTCAGATCGGACCAATGAGGCGTTGACTTCAGGTGTGGAACACCGGTCACTCAGGACAAACCAAACCCCTTAACCAACACAAATAACCACAAAGTGAGCTAAATGCTACTCATTGCCAGAAGTCTTAGCCTCCAGATGCACACACTTGAGGCACTTCTCAGTATGGAGAATATTGATATCTGTGCAGTAACAGAAACCTAGTTCAAGGCTCCAGAGAGCACACCAGCACTACCAGGATACTATTCATTCCATACCTTCCAGCATCAGAACCTGGATCATAGTACATAGGGTGGGGATGTATCCATATTCATCAAGGATACCTACACCTCTCTCTACATCCTCTCTGCAGGATATGTACCCATAGAATGTTGCACAGCAACATTCTTCCCACTCCACAGGGGTGGGGCCACAAAAGACCCTTGGCATTCATGCTCTATGAGCCTGATGAGTCTGATCTGCAAGGCAATGGAGCCAATCATAATGGAAGTCAACAATAAAGACATTGGGAACCTTCACATAGATGAGCACACCCAGTTTGGCTTCGTCAAATGCAGATCACGCCTCCTGAACTGGGTGGATTTCTTTGAGACAGTTACCCAGGCTACAGATGATTGAAATGGGCTCCACACAGCCTACCTATACCTCGCTAAGGCCTTTGATACCATTCCTCAGTCAGGTATCATAGATGAACTCACCAACCTGGGCATGAATCCATACATCACAAGATGGATTGCAAACTGGCTCACAGATAGATCCCACAAATTAAGAGTTGCTGGCTACATGTGAGACTCTACACAGGGTTTAGTCCTGGGGTCCCTCCTGTTTGGTATAGACTTCTCAAAAGTAAATGCCAACACAGGAGAGTTGTGGTTGACTAAGTTTGCTGTGAACTGTAAAGTGTTTGCCATAATAGATTCCCCGGATGATACAAATATTCTCCAGAAGAGAGTCTATGAGACAGATGTGTGGTGTCAGAATCATGGCCTCAAGCTCAATGTGGAAGAATGCATAGTAATCCCCTTTGGTGAAAACAAAGTACCCACAAACTACCACATAGGTGTTTCCCCCTTAAAACTGACAAGGTAATAAGGGATCTGGGGACACAAGTAGATAGTCATCTTTCCTTTGACAACCATGTTGCCAAAGTGATTGGGAAATCCTATGTGGCCCACCTAATCAACAAAGGGTTTGCATCAGGATGAAAAGAGGTAGTGGTGGCTCTCTACTCTTATGTCATCAGACCCATCATTGAGTACAATGCACCATTTTGGATGTACTCAACTAAGCATATCCAGCAGCTGTAGAGACCACAGAGGTACCTCACCAAGAGGATTACTGGCCTCAAACAATTGTGCTATGCAACACAACTGGTAAACCTAAATCTGTTCTCTGTTGCGTACCACCTACTCAGAGGCACACTCTGCCTAACATACAGAGCCATGTCCAACACATAACTGTTGAACATGCTCCATCTACGGATAACAAAATTGAGTTGCACTACACACTCCAGGGATATGAACCTCATCACAACAATGAATACAACATGCTGGTGGGATAGCGAAACATCCCAGACACTTGCCTTACTGTGGAACAGAGTCCCAATGTACATCAGACAGAGCCCCTCGCTGACATTCTTCAATAGGAACCTTGATGACTGGATGGGAAACAGACAATTCACGCCAGACATCACATCAACAGCCCCACTAGAAAGGGGCTTAGGGTACTAACTATTAAAACTAGGGCTTGGGAGACTACCCAATGGGGTGGTGAAAGCTGCACAACTTGCCTAGGCTAATATATGCCTTCATGAAGATAGTCTTCTACATACCTATGAACCTATATGACAGGTACATGTCTACAGATAATAGATGTGCACTTCATTGTACAGTCATGTTGTACAACAGGCACATGGACCACATACACTGTAAAGCTTACAGATACTTTTGGTTGTTATGTACAGTGGGTGAGATGTGCACCTCATGTCTTTTATGCCATTGGGATGTGTGCTGGGTGGGACAGTCCTGGATGGCTTCCTGTCATGGTCACCCTCTTACACACATCTCTGCCCATCCATCTTTGGCTTATTATACTGTGTTCCCCTACATATATATATATATATATATATATATATATATATATATATATTGACCAGAGTGTGCAGCTATCACCACACATGGGGTTACCTAGGCCTCTGTGTAGTAGAGCTGATGAACTGATTCGTGGTGTGACAGTTCAGTTTTCCATACACTCATCAAGGCTCCTCTGGAAGAGTGTCAGTTAGGGACTAAGCTTAATGTAGGTTGGGAGCCTGTTCCAAAGCAAGGGAAGTCTGTGAGTTAGTAATATATCCCTCCAACATGTTCTATTTATTGTTGTGATGATGATATCCCTACAGCATGTGGCACAGTGAGCTTGGGTTTACTTCAGATAGCGCATGTACATCAGTTCTGCATTGGACATGGACCTGTCTGTTGGGCAGAGATTGCCTGAGTAGACAGTATGCAACAGAGCACAGATTGAGTTAAATTCAGTCTTGTTGCATGGGGCAACTGTTTTAGGCCAGTAATCCTCTTGTTGAAGTACTTCAGTGGTCTTTCCAGCTGCTGAAGGTGCCTAGTCAGATACATCGCAAGTATGCCGTGATACTCTCTGATGGGTCTGATGACTGATGAGTAGAGGGAACTTCTTTTGACCTACATGCAAAGACCTTGGCAATTTGTGGGAACACAGCATGATTTTCTAACCACTTTGTGAATGTGTTTCTGGAAGCAGAGATGACTATCCACATGTGTCCATAGATCCCTTATTATTACCTCCATATTTAGGGTGTTGGCACCTATGTGGTATTTGTATGACTGTAGCTCGAGGCCATAATTTTGACACCACATCTATCTGACTGAGACCCTTTTTAAGGATGTCTCTGTTGTCTCAAACATCGATTATGACAACCTTTTTGCAGTCATCCACAAACTTTGCTAAACATAGCCCTCATGTGTTTGACTGTATTTCTGAAAGGTATACACCAGACAGGAGGGGTCCCAGGACTGAGCCATGGGGGACAGCAGTTGTTACCAGCTTGAACAGGAGACCACAATTCTTACCTTGTGGGATCTGTCTGTGCCCCAGTTGGCAATCCATTAGATGACATATGTGTTTATGCACAGGTTGTTGATTTTGTGGATACGACATGTGTGTGGGATGTTGAAAAAGGGCTTTTCAAGGTCTATGTAGGCCATGTGGAGCTAATTTCATTGATGTATGTCCTGGGTGACTGCCTTTAAAACTGTCTAGCAGGTTTAGGAACCATGATCTGCCCCTGACCAAACCACAATGGGTAGGGTTGGGTGTTTGTAGGCTCCCAATAGCTCTGTTTATAAGTTCCATAATGATGGACTCCATAGCCTTGCAGATCAGACTTATTAGGCTTATAAGACTATAGTTCCCATGGTCTGTTGTGCACCAACACTTGCGGAGTGTGCCAAACATTGCTGTAACCCATTCAACAATTTCATATCCTGTACAGAGGGTGAGTCTCAACAGACTGTTTAGGTGCAGGGTCTGTTTGTTTTGGAGTTCACATATGACACAGCCAGGGAAACCATGTCATCCCATAGACGCCATGTTTTTAGGTATGGATAGAGCTGTTTAACCATTGTATATGTGATTTCTGGGTTTTCACAATCTCCAGGTATGGTAATGGGCCCGTTTGTCAGTGAGAGGGGGGTAAATATGTATGAACCTGTCTGACAAGATGTTGGCAATGTCAGTCATGTACATATATTCATTTACACTTTGCACTGACTCATAACATATATGAGTTTACATTAACATTTATGACATAGCGAAAGAAAGCTTCATGGTTCTCTATCGACTCCTTGGCAATATTTTTGCCAGAACATGGCTTGGATAATGGTAGGAGTGCTCATTGTTTCTTGATGATATTGATCAGAGATTTATTGATCTTCTTTGCATTTTCACTTTCATTGAACAACTTAAATACTTGTAGTACATAGTTTGATTGTGACAGGGGTCCAATATATTATATGGGTCTGTTTTCATATCACTGTGTGTGCAAGGCAGGATTGGTGAATAGTGACAAGTGTCTGGAGTAAGAACTGCAACTGCCAGATATGTGTGGCCCACTGCTGTACTCAGACATGGCCTAAGTGTGTGAGCATGCCCAGTATGACCGTTCAGTATGTTGTTGACTGACATTTGCTTCATTTGTTTAAGTGTGTGAGCATGCCCAGTATGACCTTTCAGTATGTTGTTGACTGACATTTGCTTCATTTAAGTGTGTGAGCATGCCCAGTATGAGGCGTTGACTTCAGTATGCTGCTGACTGAAATTTGCTAAATTTGTTTAAGTGTGTGAGCATCCCCACTATGGGCATATATACTATATGTATATGAAAAATCAAGTTGGTTTTTACTTCAGGGCTCACCTTTGTGTTGTACATCAACAGGAAGCACGCTGTGCCTGCAGGGCTTCCATGAGTCAATTTGCATAGACTTATCAACATTTCTACATACAGGGGGGACAGCTATTATTTGTACATTTCTACCCGGGGGGGGCACACCTGATTGTTACTGTGGGTGTACATAGGATGAGGGGTACACCTGACACTTATACACATTTGCTAGGCCTGCACTGCTATGTCAGGTACTCCATTTCAGTCTGTACTGTTGCCTATCGTACTGTCTTGAGGCATACCACTGTACTACAGACCTTAGCTTCCAATTACATGCATATTAGTTTGTGACTTCATATCCTACCCAACCCACATCACACTGCCTGCCCTGCTGTTATCTGTCTGCACAGGCCTGGGAGAAGGTTACTCATATGCCTCTTCAGAGGGCAGGATACAGCATTTGTTTGTGTTTACATTTGTCTACAATTGTCCTGCTGGCTGTGACTGTTAGGTATGTGACCCCCCCCCAACTGGTATGTGTGAGTGACTTAAGTTGTGTCTGTGCCAGTGAAATGCTGTCATGGCTTAGTGGTTCAGTACTGTCACTATACTGCACAGTATCCTGAGTTTGTGCCCTATCACTGCTTTTTATTTTCCTGCTGGAAAGATCTGACTGGTTAAGGAACAGTAAAGCAGGTGTGAGCATGTTTACCTGACTTTGCTTGACTTTGCCCTACTTTGCCCAACATTGCCAACATTGCCCGACATTGCCCGATGTTGCGCTGGTTAGCGCGGTGCGCATCTACACGCAATTGTATTGAAATATGCTCAATACTGGTAAAATTTGCTTAACAGTGCTTTATATTGCTTAAAATAGGGACTCATGCCTCAGGTGGTGCTGCAGGGCTGCCTATGTCGGATGCATATATTACACTCCCTATACATGTTTGAAAACAGGTAGTGTCAAGTTAGGCATCCCTTTTACTGTATGTGCAAGACAGAGAGAGGTGTAATTTCCAGGGTTCGTACTGAGTCAGTGTATGTGCTATGGGTTGCCTCTTTGCCAAGGCCAGGGCATACTGGGCGCGCCTCCTTCTGCCTACTGGGGCAGGCTCAGGTTGTTCCTCCTCCAAGTCATGCTGTGCCTGTGCAGGCCTTGGCAATGGTGGGGGGCTGTTTGGCCCTGCCCCGTGTTGTTCCTGCTGCAGCTGTTTCCACAGGATCATATTGTGTAGCATGGCACATACCATGACAATTTGGGTACATGTAGTTGGTGAGTACTACAAGGCTCCACCAGATGTGTCCAGGCAATGGAACCGTGACCTGAGCATCCCAAACACATGCTCAATTATTTTTCTTGTTTGTGCTTGTGCCTCATTATGGAGTTCTTGTTTGGGTGTGTGTGCATTTCTGATGGGTGTCATCAGCCATGGCTCCAGTGAGTATCCAGCATCCCCCACTAGGTGACCATCAGGGATGTCCCCATTAGCAAATCTCTGGTACAGCTGCATCAGATGCCAGATGTGGGAATTGTGATAACTTCCAGGGCAGCCAGCACACACATTCATTATTATGCCCTGGGCACACGACCTGGCAGTTGGAGGGGAAGCCCTTGCGGTTGATGTAGACCCTACCCCGCTCACCGGGTGGTGCTTTGACGTGTATGTGCATGCAGTCTATTGCATCCACTACCTCAGGGTATTCTGCTATTTGGTGGAAAAGATGCATATTGCTGGCCAATGCCTTACAGGAATTGAGGAAATATATGTGCTCACCAACATGTGCTGACATGGCATCCAGGAACTGGTGCAGTACCCTGGATGCTGATGCCTGTGAAATCCCCATCATATCACCAGCTGGTCTCTGGAAGGTACCTGGAGCTAGTATTCTTAGGCCAACACATACCTTGGTATCCACTGGGATGGGTTCCCCTCTGTTGGTTCTGTGTGTGAGGTGTGGCTGGCACAGCTCAACAATTTGCTGCAGGAGGTCTCTGTCCACCCTATAACACTCCACTATCTCCAGCTCATGTAGCCCCTGGTAGGTAACCCCGGGTCTGTACACTCTTCTCCATTTCCTCACTGTGGGTTGCTCAGCAGCATTCACAACATCACCACCCTCAGCACCTTGCACATGTTGGTTTATGATAGCAAGAGCAGCCCCTGACATTTTGTCTAACATTAAAGTTTTTAAGCTTTCCCTCTTTGTATACTGCACTGTTGCAGAGTTCTTTGGATAAAACAGGGAATAATGCTGTTTGCAGAGTTAAAAGTGCTGGGCTGGGCTGGGCTAGTCTGCTACCTGTGTAATTGGTTGATTCTGATATATTTCACCTGGCAGCTCTGCTAGTTCTTCTTGGTTAACTTCCTACTACTTATTTTCCTTCCTTTTCCCTTTCTGTTTTCACCCAGGGCAGCGCTGCACAAACGAGTGCACATGCGCGCACATGCTGTGTGCACATTTGCAAGAAATTTCAGATATATTCATGGCATACACCTTTGGTTTCTGGTTTTCAAAAAGGACAACTGTAGACACACCTCTTGCAATCCTGAGCAACTAAGGGCAAACACAAGACACTGTGCTCCAATAAGCTTACAGCCTTTCAGACAAACCCTCTCATGATGTTACCTATATTCTACTCGACTACTCACCTACGCCTACACTTACACTCTTGGGACATGGCTCACATGCTGGGGAAAATTGGGATTCACTATCCTTATCCTCATTTGCATAGGATTGCCTACTAATGCATGGTTGCATCTCTCACACTGAGCATCCCCCCCTTAGCAACCACTACTCAGTGACCATGTTGTCTTCAGCCTGCCATTCACCTGCATGGCAGGATAAGCTTTTTAGTGAAAATGGCTATTTCTGGCTATTTTAAATTATTTTCTTGTTTTTTAAAGCGCCGCACGTTTGCGCGGTGCTGCGCTACACTTAAACATCGGAGATGGGGGAAAAAGTTAGATTTTAATAATTTTAAACATTTATAAATGCCAATGGCCTTATATTTGGCCATTAACATGCTTCCTCAACTGTATGGATCCTTTATTTGGAGCTGTCATAGCTCCGTTTAGCTATTTGCAGAACGGTACTCCGTTACCAACGGAGCACATTTCTGCAGATAACACTAATCTTCCACGGACAGGTTAGCGTTTCCTGGATTGCAAATTTACCTCATTTGCATAGCTTTCAGCAGCAAATGAGGTAATTTGCATACCATGATGCTGTCCATGCAAGAGTAGCTTTAGCAGCTCTCGTGCACACCCCTGCTGGCTGTACCTGGATCGCAAGGCAGACATATTGCCTCCGTGAGCTCCTACACTCTTCTTGCACTCCATGCAAGCTTTTGTAAATCTGGCCCCGTTTTATTTCAATTTTGGACTTCTGGTGATTGTTTTCGTTTCCTAGAGTGTTGGTCTTGGATTATTTAGTCGGATATTGTCACTGTTACCTCCTGTATTTGGTTAATTCTGTTTCCAATCCTCAGAAGCTTCCAGTGCCAAAGTCTGATTCTGAAACACCTCAGCAGTATAATGTCACCTTACATGCTTCACCTTTTTCACAATGCATTTTCTAAAAGCATACTATAACAGCAATATAAACCTATGTGCACACATGCATAGCAATCCTGTCCAAAAACATAAAAAAATTAAAATGATGAAACAATATGTATATGTATATATAAATAGATGTGAAAAACTTTTTTATCTATATAATGGTTTTCGTTTTAGTAAGCAGGTAATTGAGGTTTGGTCAATTTGGTTAAAAAATATTCTGGATGATTTTTCAAAGGTGATTAATAACACTAAAAGGGCATATATGGGGACATGTGGAAGATGCTCATATTGCAAACATATACTTGAGGGTGAACATTTTTCTGTTAATTCATATCTATTCAGAGTTGCAGGAACAGTAGGAAACTTTAATTGTGATACCACATGAGAGATTTATTTTGCTCTCTCCCAAAGGTGTTTGGGGCTGTCCACTGGCAAAATTGAAAGAAAATTGAAGGAAAGGGTATATGAACACCTATACGACATCAAGAAAAATAAAGAAACTAGTGCACTTTCAAAACACGTGCAGGAATTCCCTGGGCACCAGTTTAAGTTCAGTATACTTGAAAAAGTGATCCCAGAGCTGAGGGGAGGACATTGGTCCCTATTACTCGAAAAGAGGGAGTTGTGTTGGCAGCTTCGTTTTAATGCTGGAAGTTTATCACCAAACCTCAATTGCCTGCTTACTAAAACTAAATGCATTATGTAGATATAAAAAGATTTTCCATAGGACTGGATGGGGTTACTATGTATGTGTGCACACAGGTTTATATTGTTGTTAGAATAAGCTTTTAGAAAATGGGTTTGTTGTAAGGCTGTGGCCAGTTTGTCTTTGTTTTGGAGTTCTGCTTCCATGATTGAAGTTTCACCAATACCTAGTTGCACACAGAGTTGCAAACCAGATACTCCTGACATTGCTTTATATTCTCACTCCAACTGCCTAATCAATAAAAAGGGTTTGTTGCCACATATATGAACTTTCCCACTTTCTTCACTACCACCTTGGTGGATATGAGCATCCTGAGGCAATGTACAAATTCCCTCATGTTTACTGACAACCAGTTAATTCTCAAACAAACTGGTATGGTATGTGAGAGATGTAGTTACACAATGTCTCTGGAGGCAAAGCTCTTACATAAAAGTACTCCTAATGTCAATAAGGTTATCAGTAGTACACACCCTGCACCCATCACACACAATTCAAAGCAGACATATAGACCCACATATCCAACCTTTCTAAACCCTGAAAACCTCCTAGATAAAGTACATATAGCATATACCCTCAGCAGCCATGAATTCATTCTTTCAAAACAGCACTCTCATCAACACATACAGCCACACCTCATGGAGCCTCTACTTCTAAGCCCATAAGGCATGCCACCACACAATCCAACATACTATCCACTAGAGATGCCATCATGAGGCACACTGATGTCCCTCTCACCATGCTGAGTAAGGAGAAAGTCACAGTCAGTTGCTTATCAGGGGCTATGATCCACCACATTACACACACACTCAGGTCATTGAACCACAAGTATCAGTATGACACAGTCATTGTCCATGTTGGTGTAAATGACCTGAGATGCACCTCCCTTTGTTCGTATTGTGGCATCATCTCTGGAGAAGATAAAATGCTGCTAAATGTTAGGCTCATACCATCTAAATGTATTACTGCTCAATCCTTGGAGGCTAAACAAAAAAAATCCACTCCTTAGAAGCTCTCGTTACCCTAGAGAATGCTGATGTCTGAGGTCACTGAGACATGGTTCAAAGCCACCGAGAGCACATCAACAGTGCAAGGCAATAATGTCTTCCACATATTTAGACCAGCTACTACACAGACAGGGACTAAAGGCAGAGGTGTCTCGATTTACATCAAAAGTCAATACAACTCAAGGCAGGTTAAACAGGCCAATGCACTTGAGCTACTCCATGTCCAAACCACTACAGGCAAAATTCAATACCACTTACGTGCAAGCTATAGGTACCCCTCTATGACCCAGGAAACCCATACCATGTATTTAAACTTATTGGAAACACTCGCCATCCAAACCAATACCATATTCATGGGTGACTTTAATTACCCCATTATAAACTGGGAATCCTATATGACATCAAACATACAGGCACAAAGATTCCTAGATTTTGTAAACACAAACTTCCTGGACCAGATTGTCAAGACATGAACCAGGGGTGCAACCATACAGGATCTGATCCTCACTAATATGGGAGAATGCTCCACACCCCCTAGTGTAATGTCTTAGCTGGTAAAGTGAGATCACAAAATGGACTCTTTTGAAGTAAAAATAAAACCTGGACCCCCGGCTAACCCTAGGATATTCAGGAACTACATTAAGTCTAACTTCCTTCTATTAAGTGATAATTGACAAAATTTCAGGCCACCATATACCATGAGAAGACTGCTGCCTATGCAGAATTGTTCACATAAATCCTATACAAGTATGTTAGTAACTGCACAGAGGCAACTGTACCCACCAGGAAAAAGTGCAAAACTAACTCAAAAAAACAAGCCACCCTGGTGGAATCACGAAATCAATAGGCTATATAAAAGAAGGATGAAAATTATGGCAAACATTAGGCGGTGCAACACCCAGCAGGATAAAAGCACTCTCACCAAGCTAAACAAGCAACTTAGAGGACAAATAATGTCTACCAAAACCAAATGTGAGGTAAATTTAGCCTCCCAGGCCAAGGACAACCACAAGGCATTTTTAGCTATGCCCACAACCTCAAAGGCAATACACAATTGTGTGCAGAGCTCATTGTAAATGGAGCCACCTATACTGAGGCAGAAGATGCAGTAAAACTACTGGCCAACAAATTCATCTCCAACTTTCTCCCTCTTTCCCCCTCAACCTTCCCTCAGGAAATACCATAAAATATAATCCCCCTGCTGTCACTAGGGAACAGTTCCATAATACTGTGTCTAAGGCCAAGCACACTGCATCAGTGGGTCCAGACAATATCCCAGGATGCCTTCTAAATAGCATGAAACACGACCTATCAGGTCCTCTGGAATTGTACCCTCCAAATAGGCCTCTTGCCTCATGAATGGAGAACAGGTCATCCCTCTGTACAAAGATGGACATCTACAAACCCTGGAAACTACAGACTCATAAGTCTCATTAGTCTTATATGCAAATACGTTGAAAGAATTAGCATGGAAATAATCAATAATGATATAGTAAACCTCAAGACACTGGACCCAACCCAGTTTGATTTCACCAAGGATAGGTCATGCCTACTCAACCTGGAGGACTTCTTTGAAAAGGTCACCAAAGCAATGGGTGAGGGCAAAATGGTTCACACTGCCTACCTTGAATTGTCCAAGGCATTTGACACAATAATCCACTCAAGCATTGTTGACAAACCCAGGAGGTTATGTACAAACCTGTATGTCTTCCAGTGGATAGCCGAATGGCTCACAGATAAAACCCAAGAAGTTAGAATTGGGTAGTCCACCTCTGAAAAGAGGCCAATCACAAGTGGAGTCCCTCTGGGATCAGTCTTTGGACTGCTCCTTTTTGGCATTTACTTCTCTGAAGTCAAGGCCAATCTCAATGGTCTCTGGCTGACTAAATTGCAGATGACTGTGAATTAGGAGCTGTCATTGAACCCACACTGACACAAATGTTCTCTAAGAAGGGCTGACACAGACAAACAACTGGTGTGAGAGCCATGTACTAAAACTAAATGCCAAGAAATACATAATAGTATCCTTCAGGAAGTCATCCACCCCTGGTAAGTATCATATTGACAATACATCCCTTTATTCTGTCTCCTACAGGCTGTTGAGGTGAGATCTATGCCTGGCATACAGGGCATTGTCAGACCCCACTCTGACAGAACTCCTGCATATCAACAAAACAAACAGCACCAGAATTACCCATTCTAAAGGTGTAAACCTTGCCTTTGATATAAATAGGACCAGACGGAGAGACAGGTATTTATCCCAGGGACTGCCCCATCTATGGAACAGGCTCCCTATCCATGTGAAGCAGAGTTCCTCCTTAACCCAATTCAAGTGTAACTTGGACAATTTGATGGGGAACAGGAAATTCATTTCTGGTTTAGCACATATGTCTCTAATGGACACAGGCAATCTGTAAATGGTTCATCTCCCAGGCCCCTGCTTGTAAATATTTAATCTCCCAAGCCACTGCTTACACTTATCAAGGGTACCAGGGCTTGTCAGAGATTTGGGATGCATGGCTTGGCTTAAAAAGGCCTTTGTGGTTGTTAGCCTAGTAAACACCTATGATCCTATGAACAAGGAGTGCCTGCAGTGACTTTTTTGAAGGTACTCATGATAAAGTGGATGCCTGGCACAGCCTTGCTGGGGGAGTGACTGCTGCTAATGGTATCAGCCTCTCTAGTGAGCAGTACTGGCACCAATATAGTGAGCTGTGGGGCTGTCATTTTGACCATCGATGCCAATGGGAGGAAGAGGTTGGAGATAGTGCACCTGAGATATACAGTAAATATGCAGAGCAGGTCACTGTCCTGTTATTTTAGATAAAGATAAATGAGCCTGTGCAGGACATTTAATTCATGATACTTGTATTTCCAGTTAATGTTTTCAGCTTAGGAACAGATTACAAAGCATATGCTTCTGCTGTGCTCAAGGAAAATGGAGCATCTCTCCAGATGCAGAGGTGCGTATGCTGCCCATTAGCTTATAGCTAGTTTGTATATCACAGCAGCATTGTAGCATTGTATGACTTATTGCAATAATTCTGTAGAGGTACCTATAATACCTATATGGAATAGCACTATAAACTGTCAAACATATTGTTGAAATATATGATGTCATGCTACCCATATATGCATGCACTGCATGTTCAGGGGGCCTTCACAGTCTACATTTGCCTTCAGATGTTCAGCTCAGTCTGCCCTTGCAGCATGACCACTGCCACACAATGCCTGACATGTAGGGCCATTGGCATGGTAATTCACTGTGGGCACTGCCACACACTTCCTGACATGCAGGGCCATTATCATGGTAATGTGCTGTGGACAATGCCACACTGCAGGAGGGTGTATGGCAGGCAGGGCATGTATCTCATCATATTTATTGCATTTTCCTGCTGTTTGTTGCAAAAAAGAAAAAAGAAACAAAAAAAATATCCTTGTTTCCTGTCTTTCCTGACCTAGAGTAGTCCAAATACAGGCTTTTCTGTATTCTGGACTTTTGGAAAGTTCCTGTGTTGCCCATTTCCTTTCTTGGATAAAGGGAGGCTTCTTTGTTCACCAGTGGCAGTGGGGAGCTTAGAGCAGCCTATCTATCCCTGGAGGAGTGTTCCCAGCACAACAATCTGGTAGTCTATTGGCTGTTTTGGACCAATTTCTAGCTCTTTCGAGTCCCCCTGTATAAAATCCGCTTTGCCACGGCTTTGCGCGATTTTGCGCATAGTGCAGCATTGGACAGCTCCACTTAATTGGGTTTAAACCATTCTTGGCTCCACAAAGTCTGCACTTCACTTTTTCCCTTAGAACTGATCTAGTTCTCATAACAAATACCCCATTCCTACTCTAAAGCCTGGCACTTGCTCACTAAAGCAAGTATATAAGTCAGCACTAAAAAAATAAAAGCACTACACCCTCACAAACTCCCCTTGAGTACCTTGTTCCCCATTGGCCCTTTTTTCAATTATAAAGGAATTCCCAATACTATTCTAGCATGTCCAAAGGTCAGTTGTCAATCTCCTCTCTGGTCCAGCTGGTGAATCTGGGAATCTTGAGGCAATGTTACAACTGTCTCATGTACACAGACAACCCTCTCCTCCTCCCAACAAATTCCAACACATGTGAGAGATGAAACCATATAGCCAAACTGGAGGCTAAACTCTCTCAACTCTGTACTGGCATAACCAGTCAGGAGGAGAAGGAAACCACACTCACTACAATTCCAGTCTCACATAGACCTACCACAACAGCAAACCAAACACGTAAACACACAAAAACATACTCGGAGGCTCTAAATAAAAATCTGCCTAAGCAGCAGAGACCTCCAAAGCAGACACCCAAGCAACCGCTACCCCACAACAAAACACGTGCAACACATAGCTCACAAAGCCAGTGTGCCGAACAGTAACAGCCCTTAAGGCTAAACAACACACCTGATACACTTGTAATAGGTGACTCTATCGTCAGGAACACTGACGTCCCGCTCACCAGGCTGAACAAGGAGAAGGTCACGGTGAGCTGCCTGTTGGGCGCTAGGATCCGCCACATAACACAAGCACTCAGGTCACTCCAAGGCAAGTATAAATATGACTCAGTCATTGTCCATGCTGGTGTGAATGACCTGAGATGTTTCACCCTGGACTACATGAAAAGAGACATAGAGGAGCTCTCTGAGCATGTAGCCCAGGCTGGTGTGACCCTGACCTTGAGTAGCACCTTGCCCTCACCAAGAATTATGCCACAATATGAAGACAAGATGATCAATTTCAACAACTGGCTTAAGTATTGGTGTCATTCAAAAGGGATCCAATGCCTGTCAGCCTGGGATGACATGCTCGACAAGCCACGATTCTTCGCTAGGGACGGCTTGCACCTGTCACCACTGGGCTTTCGGATATTGGCAAAGGCTCTTGTCACCCCCATAGTGCCTTTTTTAGGCAAGGCTCAAAAGACAAACCCACCTTCATAGGTATCACAAGGGATAAGAAACTAAGAGTAATGCTACTCAATGCCAGAAGTCTAAACCTCAAGATGCATGCACTCAAAACTCTCCTTAGCATAGAGAACATTGATATCTGTGCAGTAACAGAAACCTGGTTCAAGGCTCCCGAGAGCACCCCAGCACTACCAGGTTATACCTCATACCATGCTTTTCGGCCCCAAAACTTGGACCGAACCACAAAAGGAGGGAGAGTATCAATATTCATCAAAGATACCCACACCTCCAGGTTGGTGGCACAGCACAAAGCATCAGAGACTATCCATGTGCAACTAACAGTGGGTAAAACTGCCTTCCAGTTTATAGCCTGCTACAGACCACCCTCCCAAACCCAGGAACCCCACTTGGCCTTCCTGAGAACACTGGAAAATATGACGGTCTCTCCAAACACCATTATATTGGGCGACTTCAACTACCCAAACATAGACTGGGAGCATTACTAGCCCAAAGATTCCTAGAATTTATAAACTCAAATGCTATGGAACAACTTGTTACCACTTCCACAGGAGGGGAAAACATACTGGACCTGATCATCACCAACATGGGGGCTCTATGCTCCAGACCAGAAGTGTATCCCTTACTGGTAAGATCAGACAATAAACTAATCTTACTGGATATTCACATCCCGACCCCACTCCCTGCCCAGAAAACCACAGTGAAAAACTTCTCTAAAGCAAATTTTACACTCCTCAAAACCGAGGTGGAATCCTTCAAAGCCCCCGGGCCTGTGGAAAATACGGCCCAGACCACAGAATCCTTTATAAATGCATTCTATGAACACCTCCAGGAATGCATTTATCATGCAATCCCAAATAAAACCAAGACCCAATCCTCCAAAGGCAGGCGTCCTGTCTGGTGGACCCCATCCATAAACAAACTATACAATAGAAGGAGGAAGCTACTACATGATAGAGCAAAATCCCAAAAAGGGAAGGCATCTCTGATCAGTATTAGCAAAAAACTACGGGCACTCATAAAATCGTCTAAGGCCAGCTTTGAGAGAAAAATTGCACAGGACACTAAGGATAATCACAAGGCTTTCTTTAGTTATGTTAGGAACCTGGGTGGGAATTCCCAGATATGCTCAGAATTAGTCCAAAATGACAAAAAATACACCGAACCCACAGAAATTGCCAACATCCTAGCTGACAGGTTCAGCGCAACCCCCCCCCCAAAAGGGCAAATATCTATCCCAGCAGAGTGCTGCCCCCCCTGACATCTCAGATGCTCAGGTAAGAGCTGCCCTCTCCAAAGCATCAATGGGACCAGATGGTGTCCCGGGCTGCGTACTACATGAACTCCAAGAAGAGCTAAACCCAAACATAAAACTACTGTTCAATCTCAGCCTTACTACAGGATATGTACCCAAAGAGTGGCTTACAGCAACAGTAGTCCCTCTCCACAAAGGTGGTGCCTCAATGGATCCTGGAAACTATCGCCCCATAAGCCTGACTAGCTTGGTCTGCAAAGCTATGGAAAGGATCATCATGGACCTCATAAATAAAGATATTGGGGACCTACAGACACTGGATCCTACCCAGTTCAGCTTTGTTAAGGGCAGATCCTACCTCTTAAACCTGGTCGATTTCTTTGAAACAGCCACCAAAGCCATTGATGAGGGGAAGGTGGTCCACACAGCCTACCTGGACCTCGCAAAAGCCTTCGATACAATACCCCACTCGGGCATTATAGATAAGCTCACCAGCTTAAATATAATCCCCTATGTCACTAGATGGGTTGCAAACTGGCTCAAGGACAGAACCCACATGGTTAGAATTGCTGGAGCCATGTCAGACTCCAAATCAGTTACAAGTGGCGTCCCACAAGGCTCAGTCCTGGGACCTCTCTTGTTTGGTATATAATTCTCGGAGGTACAGGCCAACACGGAAGGACTGTGGCTGACCAAGTTCGCAGATGACTGCAAACTAGGTGCCATAATCGACTCTCCAGCTGACACAAGCATCCTACAAAAGGGCCTCATAGAAACAGACAGCCGGTGCCAGAGCCATGGCCTCAAGCTAAACACCAAAAAGTGTATAGCCATCCCCTTTGGCAAAAACAAAGTGCCCATAAATTACCACATAGGTGGTAATCCACTAAGTACAGAAGAAGTAATTAGGGACCTGGGGACCCAAGTTGACAGCAATCTCTCATTTGAAAACCACGTGGCCAAAGTGGTTAGAAAAACATTTTATATAGCCCACCTAATCATGAAGGGATTCACATCTAGATCAGGGGAGGTCATCGTGCCTCTTTACTCATCCCTCATCAGGCCCATAATTGAGTACAATGCCCCTTTTGGGATGTACCTTACCAGACACCTGCAGCAACTGGAAAGACCCCAAAAGTACCTCACCAAGAGGATCAAAGGGCTCAAACAGATGCTATATGCTGCCCGGTTAAAGAAACTCCAGCTCTACTCAGTGGCATACTGCCTGCTCAGAGGCGATCTGTGCCTGACGTATAAAGCCATGTCCAACCTGGAATTAATGGACATGCTGCACCTCAGAAAATCCAAATCCCATTGAGCTACACGCTCGAGAGACTTGAACCTCAGCACTGAAATAAATAGGACATGCTGGAAGGACAGATTCATAACCCAGAGGCTCCCTTCACTCTGGAATAAAATCCCAGTCCAGGTTAGGCAGAGTCCCTCATTGACTCTCTTCAAGAGGAATCTTGATGAGTGGATGGGAGATCATAGTTTTACCCCGGGTATCACTTCTATGTCACTGTTAGACAGAGGCACAGTATACTAACCTCGAAAAAGGGCATAGCAAAATTCATTTAAAATGGGTGGCGAAAGCCAAACACACTCTGGCTAGGCTTATAAATGCCCTAGGGCAGATAGCCTAGTATGAACCTATGAACCTAATCAGGCTGGCAGAACATCAGCCCACCATATACACATGCAAGTTCCACTTCCAACTTACATACTGATGGCATTTTTAGATTGCACAGTTTTTGCTCCATTGTGTATAGCAACCCACATTAGTAGTTGCCTACTATATACTGGTAGCTGCCTATGTTGCCACCACTTGCTTGTCTGTCTTTGTTACACCTCCGTGGCACCATATGGCTGTCTCCATGTGTATGTACTAATACTGCTTAGGTCTGCAAAGTTTCATATAGTCATAGGTAGTTACTAGGCTATCAACCCAAGAACCATTTTATGCCTAGCCAAAATTATATTAAATTTACTAAAGTATTGCAAGCATGTGTCAATATCCCAATTATTTTTTTGAGCTATGATACTGGCTTGTGTACATCAAGGCTTGTCTTTGTCCCTGCTCCATAAAATATACCCACAGGGGCATGCCTACACACATCCTTAATGGCCTCTTATGGCCAACATTGCCATCCTAATGTTGCTTGTGACCTCCCCCAGGCCAAGGATGCAATACTGCTGCACCCTTGTACAAACATTTTCCATTTGGGACATTTGATATTTTCTACTTGGTCAGTATTTTGGGCAGTGGTATAGCTGCATGCATAGCAACTGTTTAGTCCAGCTGCAGGAACTTGTAAGACTGATTAACATACATAGACAAGATAGTAATTTTCTATTTTTCCCTTTTCTCCCATCTCTCTCTTTGTCATTATCCTTCCTTTGTGTTTTCATTTGCAGTTTATTGTGTTTCCCTCCCTGTTTATGTACTATTCTATGTAGCATCTGCTACAGTTGTAGTGCAGGAGTGCACCCTGCTCCTCCATCATACCCATTAATTGCCTTCCAGTTCACCAGCTGCCTCCAGGCCTGCCTTTCTGTTGGGTGCTGGAGGTCCTGCAGCAAGGAGGGAGAGCTGAAGATGTCACCAGTGTTCTCTGGTGACAGCCATTGGAAGAGGGTACTGTAATTTCCTCTGCTAATACCACTAGTGGGCCACAGTTCATTACTAGTCAGGAGGTGGAAGAAATTATGGGTGAATCTATGTAATGGCAGCTTGATGCCTGCACTGCCAACCTGGTGAGGGTTCTTGTGCAGCTGAGTCATACTGCTACTTGGCACTGCCTTGTATGTGATCTGAGGCAGGGCCTAGTGGGAGAACAGTCAAACTGGGATGATCAGAAAATAGGTCCCCATCTTCCTTCTTCACAGTGTTTCCCATCTTTTTGTGTCATCTCCCTCCTCTGTCTGTTGTCAAGTATTCTCCATTATCATTTTTCCTTAGTCTATATGTCTGTATTTTTGTGTATATTCATTGTCAATACCTTTCTTTTCACTCCATACACTTACGTTATGTGTGTCCCTCTTTACATTTGTATGTTTGCTCTTCCCAGTTTCTAAATTTCCCATTTTCTCTCCATTCAGTAAATAAAACTTCTTAGATACGTTGCTGGAAGCACTCATTGTGACTTGTAGCTATTCTAATAATGTCAAGATATTATGTGTGTGTACATGCATACTGATATGCATGTGACATGCTAGCCACTGTTCTAGAACTCTCTAATTACACCACTTTCCCCACCAGCACTTTCATTTACATTAGCAAGTTTCTTAATTAGTTAATACCTCAGGTCCCAAATTCCTTCTTCTTAATTGATAATTACCATCGGGCCACATTGCACGTCTCGCATTTCTATCATAGCCCTTGCACAGTTACAGAAGCCATGTTTCAGAATCCCAGGAAAAGTTTCCTAGCATGACTATTATGATTATATGTTTATGTAGTGTAGACTTTTTACAAAATAGATAAATTGAACAATGGGTGAAAACAGAGATTGTTGTTAAAGGAGCTTTAGTGGCTATACAGCGAATGGAAAGAAAATGAGAAGAAGACGGGAGGAGTAAAGGTTCCTGTGTAAAGGTATGTGTAGAGTACTTTTTAAAGCCAAAGCATTCTTAATGCCTGTCTCCATATGCTAAAATTATTCCTTAAGAGGATTCTGAAATGTAGAACAAAGGCAGACATGTCAGTCTGCAAAAGCATTTCTTTTTTTGACAGTGGCAGTGGTAACCTTCCAAAACTATAAAAACAGAATACTCCCACACATGTATTAAGTGTTTGCAGAAAGTAACAAGGTTTGTATACACTGAGTTAATTTTTTTCACGATGATGTCAGACTAACCTCAAGCTATGATTAATCAAGTCACAGTAAGTCAGGTTTTGATATTACTTACAAACTGTTGAGTTGTTTTGAAACTCTTCTGAAATTAGTAAATGAAGTCAGTGTAGATGTGTTTGGCGAAGCTGGCCTGCTTGACTGTGAGCTATAAAGACTGCTGTTCCATACGCTTTGACCACACCCTATAGAGTACCATTTCCTATGCAGTCTAAAGTAGGAGTGGAATATAAACGACTACGAAGTTTTGACAGGATGTATAACTGAGCTGACTTGAGTGTTGTGCTCCCATGATACCACTAGCAAGAATATGTGTAGATTTATCAAAGCTCAGTGATACAGTTTTGACAGAAAGGTTCATTCTACCTATATAAGAAGGCATAGCACTAAAGTTTGGTTTTACAAGAATGTTTTCCATGCTAGCTGGTTCTGATTCTGGTAAATACCTTTAGACAAAGACATTCCAAAGCTGATAACTTACTCTTATGGCAAGATTCTGTTTTAAAAGGCTGCCTTTAGTAAAACCTCAGCACCTGAAAATTTCTGGTGTAAAATGACAAGTGTACTCAGGGGTCTGGTTTGTGTTGTTATTAAGGATGACATCCTAGTTTTTGATACAGACAAAAAAACGCATCACTCGAGGTTAGAGGCAGCGCTGCAAAATTTTAAAAATTCAGGTCTAGGTTTAAACCATGGCAAATGCTGGTTCAGTAAACAGAGCTCCTGTAGTCTGGGTGCCATCTAAGTGCTAACGGTATCAGCACTTGCTGAGTTGTAAAATCAATCTTGTGTGACTGAAGTGAGAAAAGCCCTAGGCATTAGGCATAATTAATTACTTAAGCAAGTCTGTACCACTATTCTTCGTCCTTTTATCAGACTTGTTAAAGAGAAATGTGTCATTCCCAGAGGATGTGGACCAACCAAGACACAATAGTTCTGGATTGTCCTTTTTGCTGTCTGTATGAATTTATAGCTGACTAGGCCCCGTGGGATGGCTAGAGTTTGCCTGTCTTAAAACTATCCCTTTCTAACAAATAACAGTGAAACTTAAAGCTAAATCAACAGAATATAAATCAAAGCAAATCTTATTGTCTACAAGCTATCCCTTCCTTCCTATCAACAGTGAAAAATGATGTGTAAAAAAAAAATAAAATAAAATATATATTCAAATGAAAACTTCTTTTACCAAGCTACTGCACAGTCAATCACAAACCAGTACAGGGCTGTTCAGATAAGATCTGGATAGCAATTGTTGAGCTACAGTACAGAACAAGTATGATAGCAGTGAAGATAAATAAAGACACATGCAGATAAACAGCGGCACTCTTAGAATTAGGGAGAGTTATTTTCAGTGGGCAATTTTAAACCTAATCAATTCCCCTTGTCTGCTTGAAATAACCTATCCTATTTGGTTAGAGATAGGCATTACCCATCCCATGGTTGATAATTCTATATTACCCCTAATGAGAATGACTGGGATCATACCATAAATCATTTGAGGGAACCCATGCATGGGAGAAGCATTTAGGATCTGCTTCTATTAGTAGGGTAAGTTTTCTGTTTTCCATCCATAGATCTAACTTGCATTTGAATATGGACAGGGATAAATTTTGTTTTATGTGGATGCGGAGTCTGTTCCAGACCAGCAGTACTCTCTGTAAGATGTTCCTGTCCCTCCAAATCATTCTGTTGACCGAGTATTTCTGATGCTATTTGACTTGATGATGTGGAGTAAATGTACCAGTACTGAGTTGGAGGATTCCTTGTATCCCAGACACAGGACACCTCCTAGCAGTCTGTAGGATACCAAGTACAGTGACAGGGCTTAGAGTCAGTAAAAACCAGGTCTTCCTGAAAAAACAAGACACCCTGGTGGACTGTAAGTATAAATAAGCTATACAACAAAAGAAAGAAAACTGATATCCAAGAATAGGAGGGAACTTAGTCAACAGAGGAAAAATACCCTCCACAGCCTGAACAAACAAATCAGATATCTTATTAAGTCCTCTAAGACTAGCAATGAGTCTAAATTAGAATCACTAGCTAAAGACAATCATAACGCATTCTTTAGGTACATCTGAAACCTAAAAGGAATGACCAGCAGTGTGCCAAACTTATAGAGGACAGTACCACTCACACTGAACATGAAGAAATTGCCAACCTGCTAGCCAACAGATTTAGCAGTAACTTTACTCCTTGTCCCCACCAGACATACCTCAAAGCATTCCTGATACCAGTCTTCTACCAAGTAACTCCAAAGAACAGGTTATACAATCACTCTCCAAGGCCAAAAACACAGCCTCTATGGGACAAGATAACATCCCAGGCTGCTTACTAAGCAATCTAAAACAAGACCTAGCAGAACCACTCAGCACTCTCTTTAACCATAGCCTGAGAACTGGCTTTGTCCCAGCAGAGTAAAGAATAGCAACAGTAATCCCCTTGCACAAAGGAGGTCCATCAACTGACCCTGGGAGCTATCAACCCATAAGCCTAACTAGTCTTATCTGCAATTCTATGGAAATAATCATCATGGACCTTATCTGCAAGGACATAGGTGACCTTCAAACCCTTGACCTGACCCAGTTTGGTTTTATCAAGGGTAGATCTTGCTAATTAAATGCAGTGGACTTCTATGAGAATGTCACCAAAGCCCTGGATGAGGGCAAAACAGTACATGCGGCCTATCTTGATTTAGTCAAGACCTTTGACACAATCCCCCATTTAGGTGCCATAGAGAAATTCTCCCAGTTGGGGATTAACTCATTCATTATTACATAGGTAGCAAACTGGCTCACCAACAGAACACACACACTGTCAAAGTTGGGGAGTCCACCTCTACCAGTAGACCAGTTACCAGTGAGGAACCACGAGGAACTGTGCTGAGCCCTCTGAAGTTTGGAATCTATTTATCCAAAGTCCATGTGAAGGTAGATGGCCTGTGGCTTATCAAGTGTGCAGATGACTGTAAACTGGGAACAATCATAGAGTCCCCTAACAATGTTAACATGTTAAAGAAAGGGCTGATACAGACAAAGTTTTACCTCCACTGATGTGCAGTGATCATGGGATTATAAAGGTTAATTTGTTGCTAGATAATTCTGCCAAACTGAAATCTAAGCCAATGCACAAAAGGCTAATTACAGATTATATGGAAGCAAGACAGTCACTGTATAAGACTAATTGGAGTGAGGTGTTCAGTGGAAAAACTGCAGATGGAATGTGGAAAGTTTTGAAAGAGAAATTGAGTGCAAAAAATCAAAAAATGTTTAACATCAGGATCTAGGCATATAACATAAGGGGGATATATTTCCATAAGAACAAGATATCTGATTAAGGTGAGAGACAAAAATATATGAAATGGAAGAGACGTCAAATTACAACTTTGAAAACTGAAATAAACAAGCTGGACAAACAGATTAAGCATAGTGTGAGACAAGATTAAGAAAATTTTGAAGAAAATTTATATAAAGATATTGAGCATAATAGGAAACTTTTTTTTATAGATACACAAGATGTGGAAGGAGTAAAGACACATAAATTGATAAACTGTGTGCAGATTCTAAAATTTATTCTCAGACACAATAGATTATAGATATATTTACAAACTCTTTTGCAAAACAGTTTGGCTCCACAAGAGGGGTGATAAGTTGTCCTAGTGACATCCAGTTAACTCCAGACACTGGAATCAAATTAGAATATATTGAAAAAGAACTGTGTAAACTGGATCCAAACAAAGCACAGGGAGGAGAAGGAATTAATAACAATGACCTGAGAACACGTCTGCAAGAGCTTACAGTACCATTATACCTATTATTCACTAAGTCATATAAATATGTGGAGATTCCTCAAGATTGGAGGCATGCACTTATTAACCTGTCTTTAAGGGAAAGGGGAGTAGGATAATCCCAGAGACACATACTTTCATGTTGTGGAAAAATAATGGAGAAGGTAATATTGAATAAGTTATTGTCAGAACTGGATAGGTTGGGACTTGAAACCATGTATCAGCATGCGTATGATGAAAACAGATCTATTACCACCTGTAACATGATGTTCTATAACAATATAATAACAGCTATGAATGAAAACCTGTGCTGTGATGTAATTTATATAGCTTTAACTTCAGCATTTGACAGAGTCATACCCAAAATACTGATCAATAAATTAGTACAACTAGGTATTGGTGTACTTTTGATAAGATGGATAACTGCATTGTTTACAAATAGGACATGACAAGTATCATACAGCAACTGGACTGGTGAAATCCTTGGTTACAGTCAGGGTGTCCCACAAGGCTCTGTCCTAGGCCCTTACTTGTTTAGATTATATCTTTCAGATGTAACTTTTTCATCTGAGGTGATCTACAGTCTATATGCAGACTACCTGAAATTGAGTAAACATGTGTTACAGATAAGGCATGTCTGCAAAATAACTTGACTAAATTGACCATTTGGGCACAGGAGAATAATATGCTGATAAATACATCAAAAACTAAGTATATGAGATTTGGGAGACATAAATGGAAAAGTGAATATTTAATACAGCACACAGTGATTGAAACTGTAGACTCATTTAAGGACCAGAGTATATGGGTAGATTCAGCTATGAGTTTTTTCTAATCATGTCAACCAATTGGTTAATGAAAGTTATAGAACTATAGGTAGCATAAAAAGATTTATAAAGTGTAGGAAATCAAAAATAATGAACTCATTGTTTGTTAGTTACATTAGACCCAAACTTGATATGGAATAACAATATGGAAACCTTATAAGAAAACAAGCATGAGTAAACTGGAAAGAGTACAGCTGAAATATACCAAGGGCATTCATGGATGTGAAAATTTAAGTTATTATTAAAAACTAAAATATCTGAGCTTGTACAGTGTCTCTTACAGATATCTAAGATGAGATGTTATTCAAGTATACAGGGCATTTAGAGACAGCTACCTCTGGGAATGTTTGGGGTTATCAAAAAGGGGTCTGTTAGAAAAAATATGTATTAATGTGTGTATTAGTAATATGCTTAGTGCATTCAGAGCCTAAAAGAGTTAACACATTTATTCTATTTCATACTGCATAAATCTGTACAAACTGCAGTTGCTTTCTGACCTTGTATTGTCAGCTAAATCTTGCTTGTGCTTTGGAAATTTACTGGGAAGCAGATGATTTCTGCTTGCGTTAGGAAAATAATGAATAGAACAATACTGCTTATATGAAACTCAGACAAAAAGTCCCGCTGTGCCATGAGAACATACACAGCGGTAGAAGTAACAGTTAATTAGGACAAAACCTGCTTGAAAATATGAACTGCAATCAGCATTTTCTTGTATCTGTATTAGAAGAGTACCTTGAAACGTAACACTGTACAACAGAGGCTTGTAAATGAAGTACTGGTCACCAAGGCCAGGTTGTTTTTCTCAAAAGTTTCTCACAAATCTAGTCATGTCAGTAGAAAATCTGAAGTAACACCTGCTGTAGTACAATGCTTAAAGTTGTGTTTGATTACGTCAGCTTAGAAGGCCATGTCTTGTAAAACAGTATAAGAATGAACATACTTCCTGTTAGTAGCTAGACAAATCCTTGTATTAGCATGGTTTTGTCTCCTTGCTGCAAGTAAATTAAAGTACCTTAACTGAACCTTACGTGTATTGGTCTTTGAAGTTTTTTCCTTTGACAGATTGGTCCATCGGACCGGAAACCTTCACTTCGCCTCAGATCAGACAGGCCAGGTGGCTTGAAACCGTACGGGGATAGAAACCACATCGGTTCTTCTTATTTGAGAAGTCCTCCAACTGAATTGTCGTACAAAAGAGGCCAGCCACTTTCTGATCTGCAACTGAAGGACGGGTTTACTCGAACCTTGTGATCAATCATGAAGGCTCAGGTAAGGTGAATCTATCTTCTTTTCCTGTTTTAGATCAGGGACTAGATTTGTATTTGTTCTGTTAGAGACTTTGTTTATAAGTCAGGGACAGAAAGATTACTGTCTTGCCATAGATCAGGGAAACAGAGCAGGTAGGCAGTCATTCTGAAGAGACTATAAAAATATCTGTGGTACCACGTAAAAATAAGGTGTTACATAATGCTTAAAAGGGTATAATAAAATGGGTAATAATTGTACAAAAAGGTCCCAAAATCCGCCGTTAACCAAAGACGCGAAATACATGCAGTCACAGAGTGCTGATAATATTAAATACTACTCAAAATGGGTTAATAAATATGAATTTGATGGTAAACTAGAGAAATCCTCATTTGTCAAACTTGTCAGACAGCTTAAAACCGATTCTAAAGGTCGGGTAAAGAAGCAACGTCAATTAGGAATTCCTCAGGCACACAGGTGGATTGAGGAAGTAAACTGAAGAGAACAAAAAAGTAATAATTCAAAAGCAATGTTTTTAGATAAGGAGGACAATAACTTAGTAATAGCATTGGCCCCTCCGCCTCCCTTACCAGAATATGAAGCAAGTGAACAAGTTAGTCCACCCCCGCGATATCCCGCTGTCACCGTAAATAGAGACACTACAAAAGCAAAACCGTTTGTTAGAGATCCCGTCGAGACCAGGTCTCGAACATGGGCAGGAAACTCAAAAGGGGACATTGAGTTATACCAAATAGGTAGAAATTCACGATTTATGATTGAAGAAGAAATATGCCCACTTATAGAAGTGCCTAATCCTCAGGCAGGGCAAGAAGGTCAGGACCCAACTATTCTAATGTATAGACCCTGGACTCCGGAAGACATCCGGAAAGCCACTGAGGGAATTCCCCATCCAAAAGTTAATTTTAGAAAGTTCTTAGAAGATTTGCAAGGAATGAGGCTGAGTTATAATTTAAATGGAGAAGAGGTAGAAAAAGTAGTCAGACAAATTATGAGACCAGACTGGCACATGATTAGTGGCGACTGGAATCCCCATGACATTGCACTCAGGCCCCTCCCACATAGCAGCACAGAGTTAGACAGCAGAGTGAAAGGTCTTACAGACCGAATCTCTGAGAAATGGAAGCCTAGGGCAGACTGGACTTGCATTAATCAATGCATCCAACAGGAAGGTGAAGCTATTGACTGATATTATGCCAGACTATTAGAATGTTTTAATAACCATTGTGGAATGCAGGTTCCTGAAGACCAGACACATGATTCCCCATATGAGCAGCAGTTAAAGAATGCATTTTTGAAAGGCAGTATTGCACCCATAAGCAGTTTTATTACAAAACACATGGTAGATCATCGTACAAGTAGATTACAGTCATTGCTTGAATATGCTAGGCATGCCGAAGGTATTTTAATAGCAAAAAGAAAAAGAAAGCCCAAGTATTTTCTGTAGAAGACGGAGCAGAAGTTTATGTAGTACAGTCCAGGAAAAAGGGCAAGAGAAATGCCCAGGGAAACAAACAATCTGATCAACGATCAGAGGACTTTGAAGGGCGAAAGAAAAGGGCTGAATGTTTTAAATGCGGTAAGAAAGGACACTTGGCAAGGGATTGCAAGAAAAACAAGAAGGCAACCACGGAGGATAAGGAGGGTGAGGACTGACTATATGGTAGTCAGGAATCACTAGAAGGGGATAGCAGAGAAGGGACAAATGAGTATGTGATAGAGGGAGTAGAAAATGTGACAGAAGATATAGACGAAGTGCAAGAAGTCATGGATAGTGAAGAAAATGAAATATTGGATTTGGCTTTATTGAGCTTAGAGCTCTATTTAGCAGACACAAAATCAGAAGTCATGCTCCTGGTAGAAGGGAGGGAAGTTACATTTTTGTGTGACTCAGGGGCCTCATGGACCCTGATACATCCCTACAAACTGCCAGAGAACTCAGAGTCACCTGATTACATATTAGTGAAAGCAGCTAATGGACAGCTGTATTGGGAGCCCCTCTCCCATAATATTGTGATAACTGATCCTTTTTCAGGATTGACCCAGAAAAGCAAAATTGTTGTTTCTACAAAATGCCCAGTAAACCTCTTGGGCAGAGACCTTATGCAGCTATTTGGTATAGCAGTAGTTCCAACCATGCAGGAAATGGAAGCACAGCGGCAAATATATACCTTTGCAGTGCAATCGGAGGGTAAAACATATTATTGGTACAGCCAGGACTTGGTTACAACTGGTCCAGGGGCAGTGACTGAAGAGTTGATGAACATAGCCATCAGCAAGTTTCCCTCCCTTGACATTGATAAACAGCATTTGTTGCACTGTACTCTGTATTATTGTAACACACCAGGACCTGATAAGGAATATGAGCAAGAATTATTTAGAAATCGTGCAAACAGATTGGTGTTACGTAATCTGTACTGGGACACAGAAGGGAACAATGTAGTCAGCTGTTCATTGCCCCAGGAGTTCTTTGCACTTTATAAATCTAATCAATTACCACATGTTAGCTTAACTAAGGACAAACATGTGAAATGGGTAGACTTGGGAGAAAAAGTCGAGAGATGAGAGAAACAGACAGAGTTAGAACTGTCAGAACAGGGAATACAAATGCAGAAGTTGAACTGGATAACTCAGACCCACCCAGCTGTACACTTGCAGTCTAGCTAGGACAGCTGATTGACACTCCTATTGAAAGAGGAAGAGAATGCCTTACAGAATATACCAGAAACTCTCTGGTCAACAGGAAAATCAGATGTAGGACTTATTCGTACAGTGGGACCAGTTACTATTATGCCAAACTCAGCATTTAGACCACAAGAGACAGTATCCCTTAAGAAAAGATGCAAAAGTAGGAATCAAACGTATTATAGCAGCTTTGCTTAAGGAAGGGGTGCTGGTGGAATCTCCTGATTCAACATGTAACACACCCTTATTTCCTGTTTAGAAAGCGAATGGGGAGTGGTGTATGGTCCAAGATTTACAAGCTGTAAATGACGCAATAATACCAAGGGCACCTACGGTGCCAGACCCACACACCCTATTGAATGATTTAAAACCTCAACAGAAATATTTTTCTGTGGTAGATATTAGCAATGCATTCTTTCGATACCAATACACCCTGACAGCCAGCATTGGTTTGCATTTACATTTCAGGGGAAAAGGTACACATATACGCGACTACCACAAGGGTATTGTGAAAGTCCAACAATATTCTCACAAGAAATGGCAAGCAACTTAGCGGGATTTACCCCACCAAGAGGTAGTCAGATTTTGCTTTATGTTGACGATATCCTGCTGGCGTCCCCCACCCAGCAAAATTGTAAAGAGGACACCATAGCGCTATTACAATTTTTAGCCACTGAAAGACATAAAGTAAACAAAAATAAACTGCAGCTTTGGAAAAAAACAAGTTAAATACCTAGGATATGTAATATCCAAGGAAGGTAGGACATTAGATGAGGACAGAAAAATAGCGATTTTGCAAGCACCAAAACCCGCTACCAAGAAGGAAATGATGTCCTTCCTGGGTAAGACTAATTTTTGTCGGAGCTGAATTCCAAACTATGCCTTGAAATCTGCACCGCTGACTAACCTGATTTATAAAAAGCCTATGGCAGCACAGGATTTGTTACAATGGACACCAGAAGCAGAATCTGCTTTCTGTAAACTGAAACAGTTAATAGAGTCCTCATTAGTTTTGGGATTACCAAACTATCATAAACATTTTTTCCAAACTGTAGATTGTAAGCAAGGTTATATGACATCAGTGTTAACACAGCAGCATGGGGACAAGCAATGCCCTATTGCTTATTATTCATCACAACTGGACCCAGTGGCACGGTCTTTACCTCACTGTGTACAAGCAGTAGTTGCAGCTGCAATGGCAGTACAGGCTTCGGCCTCAGTAGTGTTGTTCCACCCTCTCACATTGAGAGTGCCTCATGCAGTCACGATTATTTTACTGCAAGAGAAGGTAGCATATCTTTCCCCTGCTAGGCATCTTTCCTGTATGACTATATTGTTGAGCCAACCTCACATGACAATTGAACGTTGTATGACTTTGAACCCTTGTACCTTGCTCCCAACCCCTGCAGATGGCTCACCACACAGCTGCCTGCAGGTGATTGAGCAAAAGACACTACCTAGAAAAGATCTTACGGATGTTCCCTTGGATGATGCCGAGGTGACATATTATGTGGATGGCTCATGCAAAAGGGGTCCTGCAGGACAGAACCTAGTAGGATATGCAGTAGTTTCTGACAGACATTATAGAAGCGAAATCTTTACCACACAGTTTATCTGCACAGGCAGCAGAATTGATTGCCTTGACACGGGCATGTACCCTAGCAAAGGGTAAATGTGTAAACATTTTTACTGACAGCCAGTACGCTTTTTCTACTGTACACGTTTTTGCGCAACAGTGGAAAAATCAAGGAATGATAACATCTACTGGCAAACCGATTAATCATGCACAGTTTATTTTAGATCTTTTAGAATCTATTCAGTTACCTCAGAAAGTAGCTATTTGTAAATGCACAGCTCATACACCCTCTGAGATTTTAGACTTAGAAATGTTAAAAACAATGCAGACACTTACTACGAAAGTTGAAAAACAAAGATGGGTAAAACAAGGAGTAATTCTTGAAAAGGGGCTGTACATCTCTAAAGAAAGGAAACCGATATTGCCATCTAATTTGTTTAGATATGCAGATTTGTTGAGCCATGGGCAGGGCCATGTCTCAACAGGGGGGATGGTACAGCTGGTGAAAAGAGTGTTCATGACATATGGCTTCTCAAATTACTCTAAAAAATTCTGCGCCGTATGCCACGTTTGTAATAAACATCATGCACAAGGGGCATTAAAGCCCAAGCAAGGGAGTTTTCCTATACCACTGTATCCATTTCATACTATTTGTATGGATTTCATAGAGTTGAATAAATGTGAAAATAAGAAGTATTGTCTTGTAGATATGTTTTCCAGATGGGTGGAAGCCTTTCCGACTAAAAAAACAGATGCTACAATGGTGGCCAAAGTCCTTGTCAAAGAAATCATCCCTAGATTCGGCATTCCAGAAAGGATCTACAGTGACAATGGCACGCACTTCGTGAATCAGACCATACAACAGCTAAGTAGATTTTTCAGTATTTCTTTAAAAAAACATTGTGCATATCACCCACAATCTGCAGGGCTAGTAGAGAGACATAATGGGATTTTAAAAAGTAAGTTAAGGAAGTTAATATTAGAAACACAGAGAAACTGGGTGTACTGTCTGCCCCTGGCACTGTTGAGCATGAGAACTGTTCCGAATGCAAAAGGATTGACTCCTTTTGAAAAGCTCTTTGGAAGGGCTTACTATATACCTCAGTGGAAATCTTTCATGCCCGCAGACCAGGAAGCTGACAGTACATTAGCAGAGTATATGTGTAAGTTATTAAATTCTAAACATTTGTTGCAGTTAAATTCTGTTTCAGATAAAGAATGAACCAAACCGTCAGAAGTGGCAGTGCCCCCTGGAACGTGGATCTGGCTGAAGGTAGTTAAGAGAAAGAACTGGGCATCTCCAAAGTGGGAAGGTCCATATCAAGTGCTTTTGTCAACACCCACTGCAGTCAAGATAGCGGAACGTGCCTCTTGGATCCACCTGACACACTGTAAATTAGTTAAAAACTTTGAATTGGACAAAAATCTTGTTACATGCCAAGAGTAAAAATGATAGAGTCCAGAAGAAACAGGAATGCAGAACAACCCTTTCCTCAGAAGTATTGCATAACCATCCTGTTAACTGTATTTGTGACAATAATCTTTTTGCTGTAGCCTTTCCTTTTCCCAGCCACACAGACTGAACTGAATAAACGTTAAGCATTACTCATAAACTGGCATCCAAACTTTAACACTTACCAGGCAATTAAATATGTGTATGCTGAGACTTTCAATGTTTCGAATTGCTGGATTTGCACAGCTTTTCCGACAGCATACGGGGGGTTATTAATGACTACGGTCCCCCTAGGGGTCAATGAGACGTGGGAAAACTTGATTTATGATACCTCAACCATTACAGCGCAAGATAAAATAGCATTGCACTTGTCTGTTCCACAAAAGGGAACTGTGTGTTTTTATAAAAATGATACTGTTCAGGTGGATTGGAGCAAGTGCAATGTGACTGTTCCTTATAGATGTTATACTAAAGGAAACAAAGTAAATCTTTATTGTAATACAAACTATGATTCATTTCTTGAATTGATGCATAAAACACTTGATGAAGTAAAACATAATTATGTTCTTTATAAACAGCTGTCTATAATTGATAGAAAAATGTTTCATGCAGGGCGAGTGTATATTCATAGCAGGGTTACTACTAATGTAGAGGACTGTTATTTTGTGTGTGGCAGAAAGGCATACAAATGATTACCTGAGAATTGGTCCAGCAGTTGTTTTTTGGGTTACCTGGTTCCGGCCATATGACACACTGCAGTTTTGCCTCATGGAAAAATTCGAAATGTCCGAGAGGTCATCAAGAAACCTGAGAATCCTGTGGGACGAATCGATGCACGTTGGAAAGACCATCATTCCCTAGGCAAAGGGCTGACACATATGGACTTGAGTGATAGCGTTATATCGTGGGCAGGCATATCACCAGCATATGGAGCAGTGAAATCGATTTGGGAGCTAAGAAAACTGTCAAAACTTCTCGAAGTAATGAGCAACACAACTTTTTCTGCTCTCGAATTGGTGACTGATGAACTGAATGCTATGAGAACTGTAGTGCTCCAAACTGCATGGCTCTCAACTTCACCCTAGCGGCGAGAGGTGGTACGTGTGCTTTAATCCAAGAAGAATGCTGTTCGTATATTCCTGACCATAAGCACGAGATAGACAATCATCTTGAGGTAATTCAGCAAGTGTCGGCCATGACCAAACCAGGCCCAAACCCACTGATGGACTTTTTCCAGAAATGGTTTGGGGGGTGGGGCACCATCCTAATGAATATCCTGATTGCCATTTGTGTAGGTATGCTCCTACTGGGAGTATGTGTTTTTTGTGGTATCCCCTGCATGAAAAAAACTGATTAAAGACCTTATAGCCATGTCGGTTTCTGAAACCTTATATCAAAGTACTGATTTTGAAGAACTATTAAAAGACTGAAAATGCTTTCATAATTTTAAACTGAATGACTCTCTTAACTGCAAATCCTGACTGGAAGAGGTTAGGAGAAGAAAACACACTGTTTATGCTTATTTTGAAAGTAGAATAAAAGTATTAATAGGGGGGAAATGTTAGAAAAATATGTATTAATGTGTGTATTAGTAATATGCTTAGTGCATTCAGAGCCTAAAAGAGTTAACACATTTATTCTATTTCATACTCCATAAATCTGTACAAACTGCAATTGCTTTCTGACCTTGTATTGTCAGCTAAATCTTGCTTGTGCTTTGGAAATTTACTGGGAAGCAGATGATTTCTGCTTGTGTTAGGAAAATAATGAATAGAACAATGCTGCTTATATGAAACTCAGACAAAAAGTTCCGCTGTGCCATGAGAACATACACAGCGGTAGAAGTAACAGTTAATTAGGGCAAAGCCTGCTTGAAAATATGAATTGCAATCAGCATTTGCTTGTATCTGTATTAGAAGAGTACCTTGAAACGTAACACTGTACAACAGAGGCTTGTAAATGAAGTACTGGTCACCAAGGCCAGGTTGTTTTTCTAAAAAGTTTCTCACAAATCTAGTCATGTCAGTAGAAAATCTGAAGTAACACCTGCTGTAGTACAATGCTTAAAGTTGTGTTTGATTACGTCAGCTTAGAAGGCCATGTCTTGTAAAACAGTATAAGAATGAACATACTTCCTGTTAGTAGCTAGACAAATCCTTGTATTAGCATGTTTTTGTCTCCTTGCTGCAAGTAAATTAAAGTACCTTAACTGAACCTTACGTGTATTGATCTTTGAAGTTTTTTCCTTTGACAGGGTCTATATTAGATTATCGAAGTTTCAGAACTTCGAACACCATATGGCCGACACCATATGATCGAAGTACTGAAACTTCAAAAATCTAAAAAAAAAAATATAAAAAAAACAAAAAAAAACCAAAAGTAACTGCTTTAAGCTGGGGGGCAAACCCCCTGTACCCCCCACACACCCCGCTACTTAAATATACCAACTCCGAGATTGCACTTTAATGGAGTATGGTGCGGAAAGGGAAGATTTCCCTTTCCTACTCTGTAGCACAATCTCGGAATTAGTATATTTAAGTAGCGGGGGGTGTGGGGGATGAAGGGAGGCTTGTCCCCCTGCTTAAAAACTGTTAGTTTTCTTTCCTTTGTTTTTTTTTTTTTTTTTTAGATTTTCGAAGTTTCAGTACTTCAATCATATGGTGTCGACCACATGGTGTTCGAAGTTCTGAAACTTTGATAATCTAATATAGACCCATCAAAAAGTACTAGAGAATCATCAGACAACCTATGTAAAAGATTCTATAGGAATGAAAAGTTTACTAATTGGTTCTCTGACAGAATAGCCGATGCATGGAACAGAGTATCTAATTACATTAAACCAAGTACTAGTTTAAATATTTTTAATAACAGCCTGGACACTTATTATGGGAACAAGTGTTTTGGTATATTGGCAAGCTAGAAGGCATTAATGCCTGTGCTTGAAATATTTGTATGTATGTATGTAATAATTGGTGTCAAATTCACAGACTAAAACTTAACAAAAAAAGCTTCATTATCCCCTTTATCAAAGAAGTCACACCTGTTAATTATGATATAGATACCACCCCTCTAAGCTCAAACTTAGTGGTGCGAGACTTGGGAACACAGGTTGATAGCAATCTAAACTTTGATTGCCATATGTCCGCAGTGGTAAGAAAAACATTCTACATTGTGCATCTCATAAATAAGGGCATTGCATCCAAGACCAGGGAGGATGTAGCTCCATTGTACTTGACCCTTATCAGATCACTAATTGAGTACAGTGCTCCCTTTTGTATGTACCTCACCAGAAACCTGCAGCAGCTGAACAGACTACAGATGTTTCTAACTAAGAGAATCCAGAGCCTCCAAAACATGACATACATGGAAAGACTGAAAGCCCTGTCACTGTACTCTGTATCAAACAGGCTGCTGAGAAGCAACCTGTGCCTGGCCTACAGAGCAGTCTCAGACCCTGCCCTAATGGACATGCTGCACATCTGCAAATCAAAAGAGACAAGAATAACTCACTCTAACCTACCCTGTGACATTAACAGAACATGCTGGAGAGACAGATATATCTCCCAGCGATTGCTGCTACTCTGGAATAAGCTCCCACTCCATGTGAAGCAGAGCTCCTCAATGATCCTATTCAAGTGCAATCCTGGCAACTGGATGGGTGACCATAAATTCACCCCAGGGGTGACACATATGTCCCTCATGGACAGGGACAGTCAGTGCTGATTACAGAATCGCTCTGCTAACAATAACCATCTAACTGTGGTCATTAAGGGTACTTGAGTTATTACACGGCTAAGCTTGTAAAGGCCCTAGGGTCATTAGCCTAGTAACCTCCTATGAACCTATGTTGTTCAGGCCTTGTATCCTTTTAGTAAAGTAACTCTTTGGCATTCCAGCTGTTGCATGTGTCTGGAGAGATAAATGCTAAAGGGGGCATTATATTCAATGATTGCTCTAATGATGGCTGAGTAAAGGGAGGAAATGACATCCCTAGATCTAGACATAATCCCTTAAGCTATGCAATACACAAGGACTTTCTTGCAACAATTGACACATGTTGGTGAAAAGTTAGGTCACTGTCCATGTAAGATCTCAAATCACAAACAACTGGATCAACTCTTAGTGGTGCACTGTCAATGTGGTAGTTCCCTGGGCTAGGTGACTACCCAAAGTATGCAATAAATCATTTTTTTCAATCACATGGAAGAATTACTAATCCTCTTAAAATTGTAACATTAACCTCTATGCTATAAACCACTATGCTATAAACTGGGTGAACAGCTTTAGAGTAAACAAAACAGATGGCTAAAATGGTCATAGTCCTTATTTCCTCTGTTTAGGTTATGTGTGGTATCCCACATAGATCTGTTCTCAAGCCTGCTCTGTTTAAATTCTTTATGAGTGAATTCCACACCAGTCTACCTATGTGATGTAGTAAGTATGCAGAGGACTACAAAATGGAAGGGAATCTCAATCTTCAAAAGGTATAAGACAAGTTACAGTCATAGATCACAAGGCGGTAACTTATTCTATCCCCAGATCAATATATACTGCTGCTCTATTACTACTTTAAAACTTCAAATAAGTTGTTATTGGGACAAAAAATGATTTCTAAAGAATTTGGTATATCAAACTTTTACATATACAGTTCAGTGATAAAACAAAACACATATATGCATCGTTTTCTTTATTTAGGCACATACAATTCCAAAGTATTATTGATTTGATACAACTGTTCATATGTTATGTGAGGTCTTTTACAGTAAGTTCTAGCCAGCATCTCATTTTGTATAATAGACAAATATATGACTAATAAACGATCAAAATATAATATTCAAACAGGAATTCAGGCCTTCAGGCTTTTAACTTTGGATTCACACAAATCATTATTCCAGTTAACTTTTGATGCTAAACTGTGCTTGCATGTAATGCATTCAAAAATGCACATCTAGATCTTAAGCTAAACATTTGTGCCTGCATACAATACAAGAAACATAAACAGCCTATACATGTGCATAATTCAGCAAAAAGGTAATTTCTGCTTGTCTCTCCCATAGGTTCATAAGTTCATAGGTAAGTACCAGGCAACCTGCTCTTGGCGGCCATTTTAAGTGTAGCCAGTTTCTCTTTTTGTGCTTGAATGAACCTATCCATAAAGCATTTCAGAGCTGCCTTTGTCCATTAGTAGCACTGGGGCAATCCTGGGGTAAAATTTCTGTTTCCCATCCCTAATTCCAAGTTGTGTTTGAATATGGACAGGGATGAGCTTTGCTTTATGTAGATGGGGAGTCTGTTCCAGAGCAGACGTATCCTCTGTGAGATACACCTGTCCCTCCAAACCATTCTGTTGATGCTGCAAAACAGTTTATAACCTTAGACCAAGTATTTCTGATGCCATTTGGCTTGCTAATGTGCATTAAATCTAACATTTTTTGCAAGGAATGTTTATGGATACAGTACATTTGGTCTTATGCAATTTACCACAAAATATGATGTGCTTGTCTTTGTTGATCCACAGTAAGAGTAAACAAATAATAAGTAACAGTTTGGGCTTAGTTAGGCCACTGCACAGACTATGGTTGTCTGTGGAGTGATCAGTATGGTAGGGTTGTATGGGTATGAGAGTTCTTCAATTTTACTTGCTCCAAAACAAAACAAAACATAATTGTATGTTTGTGTGTGTGTGTGAGTGTGTGTGTGTGTTTTATATATATATATATATATATATATATATATATATATATATATATGTATGTATATATATATATATATATATATATATATATATATATATATATATATCTATATATCTATATTTATGGATGGGTCTACTACCGTAGATCAAAATGACACTATTTCGAAATACGATAGTAGTGTCCCACTAATGCGAAAGTGCACTTCAACAAAAGTGCACTTTCACAAAAGTCACTAAGTCGAACGGGACATTTCCTGCACTGTGGTGCGGTAGTGATGGACCTTAGGGTTAGGGCTTGGGTTAAGGATAGTGGATAGCTAGTGGTGCTATCCACTATCCTTAACCCAAGCCCTAACCCTAAGGTCTGTCACTACCGCAACACAGTACAGGAAATAGGTTCATAACTACTGCTCAGTGAAGGAAATACAATTTCCTGCACTGTGGTGCTGTAGTCACGGACCTTAGTGTTAGGGCTTGGATTAAGGATAGTGGATAGCCCTACTAGCTATCCACTATCCATTATCCAAGCCCTAACCCTTCATTCTAGTAACTTTCATGAAAGTGCACTTTCGTTGAAGTGCACTTTCGCGTTAGTGGGACACTACTATCGTATTTCGAAATAGTGCAATTTCGATCTACGGTAGTAGACCCATATATATATATATATATATATATATATATATATATATATATATATATATATATATATAGACACACACACACACACACACACACACACACACACACACACACACACACACACACACACACACACACACACACACACACATATTTGTGGTTACCATACAGCTGAACTTCACATTTGGTCAAATGCCTGACTTGCTGGCTTATGTGCAGAACTTAGTATATATAAACTAGGGGGTATGTTAGGGGAGTTTGCAGACAAAACCATTCAGTTTTAATGCAAATGTTTCTAGCATCTGTGATGAGATACAATGAATCTAAGTAGAAACATGCAGATGTCATGCATATAAATGTTTTGTCTTTATTATTATGGTATACACATGTGCTGTATGCATTGTACCAGTTACTGATAACAGAAAGGAGAATTGAAATGCCTGGTCATGAATACTATATGTTAGAAACATTTTTCATATAGAAAATATGACATAGCATATGCATGCAGGATACTAAAGCCTGTAGCTGACAACCACACTGTTTTTGATAATTGCTCTGGCTATATCTCATGCTTTTTATCTTGCTTTTTCTATAAAGGCAGGGCATTATACCCACCCAGAGTGAAAGTGTGAGATTCAGTTCCTCTTCCATGTGTTACACAATTTTGTCTGAAGAACACTGAATAATGAAGTTCAACTTGTGACCTTATG
This sequence comes from Protopterus annectens, assembly GCF_019279795.1. Taxonomy (NCBI): domain Eukaryota; kingdom Metazoa; phylum Chordata; order Ceratodontiformes; family Protopteridae; genus Protopterus; species Protopterus annectens. The sequence continues at coordinate 439,625,388 of NC_056731.1, forward strand.
TCATTCTGCACATCTGATGTTCTCAGCAATTACATTGTGTCTGGCATGGCAAACAGGAATGTCTGCTAAAAATGTGGTCACTAATTAACTTATTTTTAAATAAGTAAATATTTAACTTTGCTAACATTGCTATGTGCCACACTTGAGGTAGGAACAGACCACTTGTTGATATCTGAAAAATTTCCTGTGGAAATATCATGTCAGCAGTACTGCAGTGGTTTATACAGAGCTCTATAGAGCAGGCATGAATGCTATTATGCAGACATGGCTTGCTGCTTGTTACTTAATGGCTGGATTCTAGGTGGACTGACTTAGCACTGTAGTGGATTACTGTTATCCTGCAATGTTATTCCAAATGCAAGAACGTGCTCCACTCTGGTATGATGTGATAACAGGAGTGAAACACATTGACGTATACCCAATATTACATCTACTCTGCAAGTCAAATAAACACATTATGACAAATGGAGGCAATGAGATTCAGGAACAGGCACTAAATGAATTTCATTACTTGTACTCAGTGTAGGCTGAACACTGTTGAGTCTGCCCTGTAGCTACCAAGGTATCCCAAAGTTCGTCATCTCCACTCTCCTCTGTGCTGCACAGGGTAATTTATAACGTACAATTCTGCCATATGTGCATTATTATATCTAAGATTATGCCTGGTCGGCATAGTATCAGTCTCAATCCCGCTTTATGCACTAAGCTATAATCATGCCTCCCACACATATTGTTGATATCAGTACAGCTCCACCATTATTTGTATAATGAGCTTGGAAGCATATGGACTCCAACCCGTATAAAGACTGGCATACAGTTAGAGCTGCACTACTCTACGAAGTTCGATACTCTTCAATGGGCCACAGTTTTGCCTTGCAATTTTTCATTAATTATCAGTACTAGTGTAAAATTTCAAAGTTTAATGGCTTAGCAGAGAGTGACCATCTCTTATAATTCTGTGTATGTCTCCATGAGTCATCATTAGCCTATGTGGCTTGAGAAACTGCCAAAGCCTGAGACAGAATTGGCAACATGATTTAAATGAAACTTTGTTTAGAATTTCACAGTAGCTGTGTCAAAGCTCTTGTTTTCTTTGAGTGTTAAAGTCCTACAAATCAAACAGTACATGTAGGTGTATAACTGCCCACTTTCTTAAACAAGAAAAAACTGAATATATGTACATTTCATTGTGTTAAGTGGTAATTATGGTAATTATTCATTCACTGGTTCTAGATTAGACTATTTACCTGGTGTTCTTTCAGGAGATGCAGTGGTTACTTTAACTGCAGTCACCTACATGTTATCATCCCATTTATTATACAGACACATTTATTTTTTGAGTATGTATGAGTCTGAAAAGATCCAAATCATATCTTAGTTGCGTTCATGGAGTGCAATTGAATGGGGGTGAATGAAAGAGGATGATGGAGATAATTCTGCAGTAGCATTGCCACTGCTCAGGACAGACTGTCTGATACAGCTACTCCGTTTAACCTTACCAGTAGAAAACAAAGATATCAAGTGGCTTCTGAACCTTGCCCCAATAAAGGCATAAAAAACAGGATTGATACAGCAGTGAAAATAAGTTATATTATGACAAACATTCAGAGCATAATCAACTTTATGACGTATTTCACATTCTATAAAGTAAGCTACATTAAGTTCTTCGAAGGTCTTGAGCAGAACCATAATGTTGTATGGTGTCCAGCTAAGAAAAAATACAAACACAATGCACAGTATTACTTTAACAGCCCTGTGTTTTCTTTTACCCTTACAATACAATAACACTTTTATTATTCTTACATAGCAAAAGACATTGACAATCAATGGAAACAGACAGAAGAGGCCAAGTTGCAGAAAGCTAGATACCAACTTCCAGACTCTAATTCTTGTATCTGGGTGCTGAGGGTATTCACAAAGAATCCCTTGGCCTTTAACGTCACAGGTCTCATGAAACAGAAATGCAGGTATAGAAACCAAAATGCTGATTATCCACACTGTCCCAACTACCATGGATGCATGCCCACTCGTTCTTATCTTCAAAGCCAAATGTGGGTGAACAAGTGCCAGATATCGATCGAGTGTCAGAATTGTCAGTAGCATAATACTGCTGTAAAAGCCAATAAAATAAACCCCATTCACAATTTTGCACATAGCATTGCCAAATATCCATTCTGAGGAATGATATACTGCCAGAAAAGGAAGAGAAAGGGCAAAAATAGTATCAGAAAAAGCCAGGTTTAAGACACATATGTTAGTTACAGTTTTTAAAGTCTCACACTTTAACAAAATAAACAAAACAAAACCATTTCCAATTATGCACAAAGTAAACCAAAGATAGAAGAGTGCTGAGAGGACACTTGGAGCAATTATGCCAACATCACTTATGTTACACAAAAACTGCAGGGGCTCATTGTACTCAGGATAATCTGTTGTTAAAATTTCTTTCCAATCCTGTATTGTAGATATATTCAGCAGATACCTCTCTTCCATTTCTGATAAAGTACAAACCACTGATATCCTTCAGAGTACTTATGGCATCAGTGACCTATGAAGAGAAAAATAATGCTTTAAAAGATACTTAGTGAGAGAGAACACTCATACAATTACTGCTGAATTTTCTGTAAGATTGCATTGTGATTGCTTTTATACCAAGGAAATAACTGAAATTAAAGATAATCTCATGTGAACTCTTCATAACCCAGAGCAACAGAAACATATAATTTCTTTTTTATGTTTTGTTTTCTATTTGATGACCAGGTTAGTCCAACTAGGCCTATAATCTCTTTTCAGGAGAGACTCACAGCGGTATTCATGCTGATTAGAGAAAATTTGGCCATGGCACTGGGGAACTTCCCTTACTCTTGGTAGTCAGGGGAAGGCTTTGTGTGTTATACATCCTGACTTCCTGTTTCCTGTCCAGGTATGGAGGAAGCCAGGGGGAACAGAGAGAAAATATGGCTGATTCAGCTTTTGCTGAAAATGGAGTAACAGTTTGTGAAAATGTTTTTGAAATGGTAGAATCGCTACCACAAGTTTTTTTCTGATGATGTGGGTGCAGAAAAAACAGTGACATTGGAGGAAAAGGAGATTGTAGCTGTAACTGAGATGGATTCAGAGGAAAACGTTCAGAGGAGATAGTTTGTAGGAGAGACAGTTACCTCTGAAAAATGCATAATTACAGCCCTCCAATTGGGGGGGGTGCAGGATGATTATTTGGAAGAATTGGTAAACCAAAGTGAGCCAGCAAGTGGGGCAGAAATTTTATGGAGTGACATCATGGAAAAAAATAGAAGAAAAAGGAAAAGAAAAGACTGTGCCAGAAAAAGTTCCAGAGATAAAAACTTATGCACAAACTGTGGGAGAAGGATCAAAGAAGAAAGGAGAAATAAAAGAAATAAACAAGAAGTATACAATACATGTGAGAAGTAAAAAAGAAGAAAGTTTGGACAGGTATGAGGTTTGGGACTCTGTCATAGTACCTCTAGGTGTCAAAGCAAAAGAGGTAAGATTATTTATTTTAATTAATAAAGAGACTTTTTGTGACTTGATATTTGGGACTGGGCAGGCCATGGAAAATTTTTTGGGTGCATATGAGCAAAACAAAAATATTTATCCATGGTCAGAATATGTGGTGCAAGTTTTTTACAAACAAAAAAAAAAGAATAATGATCCAGTTTAGAACCAAAGTTGAAGCAAAATAACTGAAAGAACATTTGGGATGGGAATGTGGAGTAATACTGAAAATGGAAAATATGTATCTAGCATTATTAATGTTCATGGTACTAGGGGCTTTGTGAAATATAGGGGTCAAAGCAAGACTTGCTATTTTTGTGGAAAAAAATATCATTTAATCAATGAATGTAATAAAAACATGTTATTTATGTAGTAAAACATGGCATAATGCAAAAAAAAATATTATTTAAAGTGCAAAAAATGTGGCAATACTGGTCATTCATTGCTAGAATGTGAAATGAATATGCAAGAAAATGAAGTTATACAGGAAAAAGAGATAGAAACATATGTTATACAAGAAAATGTACATAAACATGTGACTGATAAAGAGCTTATACATGACATTAAAGAAAGTAACAAGGAAAAAGAAACAGAGGAGACAAGTCAGTAAGAAGCTGATTGGTGCACAGTAAGAAATTAAAATAATTTGATAGGGAAAAGAGTTAAAGAAAAAGGAAAATTCGAAAATATAATGCTTAGAGAAAATAAGAAAGGAAAAGGGTAAACATGTTATACTAACTGTTCTTAAAAGCTGAAAATCATCATCATCTTCTTTTGGCTGTTCCAGTTAGGGGTCGCCACAGCAGATCACCTGTTTCCATTTCTTCCTGTCCTCTGCATCTTGCTCTGTCACACCAACCACCTGCATGTCCTCAGCTTTAAATGTGAACAGTATGAAAAATATTAAGAGGAGAGTAGGTATATTACAATGGTGTGTTGGAGTAGATACACATATTATTGTTTTAGAAGATATCAGATTATTAACAGAGGAAGAAAGAAGATAAACTGAAAAACTTTGAAATGGTGCATTAGTCTTTAACATGGGGAAAGAAACATGCTCAGGCATATGCATATTATGTCAACAAAGCATTAATATATTAGATATAACCATAGTGGAACTATGATGAATTATGGTAATAGTCTTGAGATGGAAAAAATATGTGTATACAATTATAGCTTTATATGCATATGCAACAAAAAAAGAGAGAGAAGGATGTTTAAAAATATTCTTGAGTATGTTTGTGTAAATATGTACATTATGGTGGTGGATGATTTTAATTGTAATTTAAGAAAAAATAAGAGAAATTGTGATGTTAAAATGGTTAAGAAATTTTGAGAAGTGGAATGCTAAGTCTATGGGAGAATAACCACTGGACCTACAAAAAGTATGAAATTAGGACAGAAATTGGTTATTTTTTAATATCTGATAGTTTAAAAGTTATATAAAAAAGGAATTAAGTATGCTGGATCTTCAGATCGTGGCTGTATGGGTTAAAGTACAGGAAATGAAGAATATATAAAAATAGGAAAAGAAATAAAGAGAATTAATGAAAAGGAATTAGATTTAGAAGAAAAAAAAGAACCTATGGAATTATGGAAAAATCATATATATAAATATGAGAGAATTTTATGAGAAATCGACTCTTCGGTGGCTTCAATTTAAACAGAAATATAAAAAAGTGCTTTTAAAATGCATATGGAAGAAAAACAAGAAAAGAAAAAGAGATATGTAAGATATTAAGGGGTCTATATCATGTCAGTGAAATGGCATTACAGCAAATGTCGTTTCGTCGAAACATATAGACTGAAATCGGAAAAGAGTGAAAGCTCAGGTCAGCGATTTCTTACCCAGGGAAAGAAATCGCTTCGCCTGAGCCATAACCTTGCCCTTTATCTGACTATAGTGTGATCTTGGAGTTGGTATATTTAGTTAGGGGGGTGTGGGAGGCATGTTTTAAATGGCATATTGTGTTTTGTTGGTCCAGCAATTTTTTTCCATGGGAAAAAAAATTGGTGAACTGGGGTTTCGCTCTTTGAAGATTTTGGTCTATATGTGTCGGCAAAATGGCATTTGCTGTAATGTCATTTCACTGACATAATATAGACCCGATATTAAGTCAAGAAATATTTAGAGACTTAGTACAGAAGAAAATTCCTTTTATGAAAAAAAAAAGATAAATATATATATAGTGAATCAAATTAAAATTAACAACTTGTTATATAAACAAAAATAGTGTTCACAAGGAAAGAAAGAAGAGCAGTGGTGGATGGTGACTTCATATTAAGGGGGGGCTGCAGGAGACAGCTGAATGGCTGGGGCCAATGGGAAGGGATGTGGCCAACTAGAAAGGGGTGGAGTTATGCTCAAAACCACAACTGGAACTTTAATTAAATACGCTGCCCTGGGTGCCAAACCATCATTTTGAAAGTCCAATCAAGACAAAATGAAGTGTAGAAGAAAAAAATATTTCAGTGCATTGGCTACATGACAACTTACTTAATATCTAGATGGAAACACAAAGGTTGTGATGCATGAAAAAATAAATTGCTTTTTAAATACGTTACTGGCATGCCAGTCAGAATCAAGTATAAAAAAAACAAGCAGCACTCAACTCAAACCACTTCTCCTTGCACTGCAGTTCTAATTATAATTTATATTCAGCTTTATAAAATTACCAAGTAACATGCTGAAAGTAGCAATCTCTGTGTGATACCCCCACTTGTAAAAATGTTTCTTATCCAAAGAAGACCTGCTGCCTGACAACAACTATCTACTTGTTTCATGGGGAAGACATGATCAATGTAAAAAATGAACAGCAAACAAGAAACAAGCTCATGATAAACGGCTTAAAGGATTAGTGCACAAGTTATGGACCACACATGTTAGATTGGCATTCTGTTTAGTTTATGGGTAAAGCCTGCAAAGATGACTGCAAGACTCTAATAAATGTAATGAGCTCCTGAAAATACTGTAATCATGTCCTTTATTACAAATACTGTCATATGCACTTCAGTACCTAAGTCTTATACATTATCTAGTTATGTAAATATTCTCTGTATGGCAACAACGAAAAGGCTTTCACTGTTGGTAATTCTTTAACAGTATGCTTATTAAAGCTTACGTGCATCTTACAATCTCCGACAAACTTACCTGATGGTCATTAAAGCATTGCTACTTAAACACAGAGCAACAGGGCACTGTGACAGCATGCATTTTCTGAATAATAAGAAGCACAAATCAACAGTATAAAAATATGACAGAAAACCAGAACATTCTACAAAATCAATGACAGATGAAACACCATGGTCGTACTTGTGGTCTACCTTGGATGGGGGAATACTCTGCATACTTACACTGCATAACTGCTCCTTGCCTTGCTTGGACATATCCAGACCCACTACAGTGGGGAGTGGGGTGCAGCAAGTATGTCACAATTTGAAATGTCTCTGGCAGACAGTGATGGCTCTGACACTCATACCTCACAGCAAGACATCTAGACAAAGCCATACATAGAAGTGGGCCACAGGCCCAAAAATAAGGACATTTTTTAAATATTGCTCTTATAAACTTAGAAAGTAGTTGGTCTTGCATTAGTATGAATTTTCTGAAGGGTATGAAATCTGAAACTCAAATGTCTGCCATTATTTTTTAACTTCAATCTTTAATGATTTGCCACTAATTTGCCAAAAAACCTCAATTGTATGAAAAACAGACCAAAAATGTGATGCAAAAATATAAAATTGCTACACAATACAGCTGGGAACCTGTCAAAGAAGGGACACCTTTTTAATATTAGTACTGTTAACTTGAGCAGCTGATAAAATAAGAGCATCTACATGCATTTCTGAAATACAAGTAATCTATAACTCTGATCATTACAGCTATTTATAATTGTAAACCCTCCATGTTTTCTTCCAAAATTGCCATTTTGCAGAGGGATTATTAGGGGGAGAGCAACATTTTGAGCCAAAATTGGGGACATTTGAGAGGTTTGGATATTCCTAATTCTGTAAAGTGATTTATTTGCATGTACCTCTCAACCTCTTAATGCAGGAAATCTGGACAAGGCCAAATATATTGGGGGAACATGCAAACAGTACTAACAATTGCTCTTGTATAAACTTAAGACAGTTAATACTGTAGTGAAAGTACAGGTCTTGCTTTAGCATGCATTTTTCTGAAGGTTATGATGTCTGAAACTCAATGTCTGTCATTATTTAGTGATTTAATTCCTAAATGACTTGCCAGAAAACCACAAATTTTATGAACAAACCAAAAATAAGAAACAAAAATCTATTCATTCTGCAAAAAGCTGGACAGTTGAGAGGTATAGTTCAGCTGAGGCCATCTTTGAGTTTTCTGCCCTTCCCCCCTCACAAAATTATGGTCGAATGGAGCCCCACCTCTGCAGCCATTCCAATGTCCCATTCCTTGGTTATTTTGCCCCATTTACCATAAACACTGTAATGCACATACTGCTTTACTTCTGCAATGATTTGGATTGCATTTGAAAGTTTTATTTTGCATTTTACAGCACAAACTTTAATAGATATCTGCTAAACAAAGAAATTCAGTCTTACAATGAAAATAGACAGCATTAAAACTTCTCTGCCCTTGAAACTCACATTCGCTGAAACAGCATTGACACCCACATTCAAAGAAAATACATTTTGCCAGTGGCAGATAAAGATTAACTTCGGGCTGTTTTCAAAATCATAGGCTCCTTAAACATGAAACATACACATGCTCTTTGATACACCTTCCTGATTGTATTAAATTATATTCCTTGTACAATATAGTACAGTTGTTAGAGGGCATTTTAAATGTATTGTTTTGAACATTTTTCCAGTAAACAATGAAACAAAATGCATGCACCATTAATGACAAAACTGCCCAATTCAGAACATTTCCATCATAAAAAGTCTACTCAAACATCTACAGTCCACCAGTATCCGTAAATATGCACACTCTAAAGAAGTAAATGTCATCTAAATAATTCCACATTAAAGAAATATGTAACTAATGAACAGGTTGCTGCTAGCAAACAACTTTATATGTCATTGTTTCATCTACAAAGTGCCTGTTGCCCTTGAGGAATAAATTGCCTATGTTGCATTAAAAAAATGATAAGCTAGTAATATCGCAATAGGGAATGGATGGCAAACTGATAACAGGTTTATAGTTGCTAGGTATCTTCACCAAAAAGGACTGCAGCATCCACCCTCTTTACAACACAGTACAGTGTCAGCAATGCATCTACCTACTGTAGGAATAGAACCCACAGCCTTCTGCATCAAAAGCAAGTACACTACCTGTTGTGCTATTAACAATGCAGTCAGACTCAGCATAAGCAGCCCTAAACTTTTGTTCCCCTGCAGTTCTCAGTTCCTTGTAAAATCTACTCGACACTCAGCTATATCTCTGAACTTTGCAGCACAAGAAATCTGGAAAAAGCCAACATTTATTGGGGGGGGAGCCCAAAAACCAGGGACACATTTTAAACATTGCTTGTATAATGTTGGAAAGTTGCTAGAATAAAATGCTGCATTACCACCATACATTTTACTGCCAAGTCATGATCCCAGGGGACCCTGTGCAAAACAGTCAGAGCAACATACTACTATGCCAAATCATCTGTTTTGTGAAAGACAGGAAGACTGAAACTTAAATGGCTATCATTTAGTGAATTCAGTTCTCACCATAACTGTCAACCTCTTAGCACAAAACACCTGAACAAAGCCAATAATGGGGAATACAGCCCCCAAACATATTCAGTAAATTCAGTTCTCACCATAGCTCTCAACCTTAGCACAAAAAACCTGGATGAAGCCAATAATGTGGGAATACAGTCCCAAAAATAGGGACAAACTTCAAATAACTTAGAAAATTGCTAGAATAAAAGGTTTTGTGTTACCATGCACTTTCTGAGGAATATGTAGTCTGAAATTCAAATGCCTGCTATTTTTATTTAACATTTGTTAACCAGGAAAGTCTGACTTGGAACAAAAGCCAATTTTCAGCAGAGCAGGGAGAAACACTCCAGACACATGTTCCTTGTAAGATGGGAGGACATGCAGACTCCACACCAAAGGCACCCCAACCAAGAATCAAACCAGAGAACCTGTAGCTGTCAGGCAACAATGCTACCAGTGCATTACAGCACTACTGACTTTGTTAGGAAAAACAAACACACAGAAACCACAGATTTTATAAGGAACAGAACAAATATGAGGCAAACATCTGCAAATTTATTTTACAAATGGTGGTGGATAGGGAATTCAGGCCCTTGCCACCTACACCCAAGGTACAGGGCTCAAGCCTGAGTATTCTCTACCCACCACCCTGTGTTCTCTCTAGCCCCCAGTATATAGCAACTGGGGCATTTCACACACACACACACACACACACACACACACACACACACACACACACACACACACACACACACACACACACACACACACACACACACTACCTGAAGCACCCCGGTAGGTGATCTAGTCTTCTGTTCCACACTGCAGCTAATCCAATTGTTCCCCTTGAAAACAAGCTCCTTTGTAGTCTTCCTCTGTTCCACACACACTGCTGCAAGCTAACAGCTAGTTTCCAACGCAAGCTCCCCTGTAGTCTTCTCCTCAGCCCACGCATGTAAATAGCTGGTTTCTGATTTGGCTTGGCTCCAAGAGAATAGGCTGAAGGCTCCAGCCTGCCAATGATGCAGTCTAGTTTCCTTCTAGTCTGTGCAGTCATCACAGCACAGACTTCTGGGCTGGCAGGGCAGAGACGCCTATTTCCTCTCTCTGGACTGCCTAACACAGCAGTCTGGAGTTCTGTGAATACCAGGAACTCCAAGCATGCATGCATGAAGTTCCGGGACTCATGATTTTTTTTTATTTTCTTGTACAGGTGGGGGGATTTTCTTCTTTCTTTTGTACAGGTGGGGGGATTTTCTTCTTTCTTTTCTACAGGTGGGGGGCTGCAGTCCTGCAGTCCTATAGCACGAGCTGCCCCTGAAAAAGAGGTAGCACCATATTTGAGTAAAATTATAAAAGAATGAAAAATAAGAGAATTAAAAAATAAGGAAGGTAAGCAAATAAGACAGCAAGAAAGAATATACAAAATAAAAAATAAATAAAGAATATGTTTTGGAATTATTTGCTAAAAGAGAAGAAAACATAGACCAAATTTATAAAGGTGAAAATTTAAATAATGAAGATAATGAGTATTTAGAATAACAAATAACTATAAAAGAATTGAATGAAATTCTAAAAGATATTAACATGAATTCTTTAACAGGATTGGATGGAACTGAATATGGCATGTATAAAGAAATGAAAGAGTGGCAAAAAATTATTTTATAGAAATTATGAATGATGGTCAGAAACTGGAATTGATGAGAAAGAGATATGTATAGGAGTTATAAAATTTATATTTAAAAAAGGAAATAAAGAGGAGATAAAAAAACTGGAGACATATAACATTGAATAATACAGATTATAACATTTTTTATGGGAGTAATAACAAAAAAGGCTACAAAAAATGGATAAAATATATGACCAAAATGTATTCAGAAGAAAAGGGAAAGGAAGTCAAGAGTTATTATGGATAATAAGAGAAATAGTTGATGATATGAATAAAAATATAGAAGCGAAGGTTATGATAGGGGTTTAACTAATGCCTATGATAATATTCAGTTAGTAGTACAAATCATTGTGGAGAATTTTGCAGGCATATAATGTAAGCAATAAAATATTGCAAGTAATAAAATCTGTTTATGAAAGGAATTGTGTGAAACTAAATGTAAATGGCTGAATTGAGGAAGAAATAAAAATAGAATTTTGGAATGAAGCAGGGCTACCTAACTAGTAGTGTAATTTTCTCAGTTATGAATGTAACAGTGAAAGAAATTAATAAAATGTCAAGTATAGGCGGATACAAAATTTTGAAGGAAGTACAACTGCAATAGAAGTGGTCCCTTTTGCAAAACTTCTTGGCATTACCATAGACGAACACCTTAAATTCGATATCCACATTCAACAAAACATAAAGAAAACCCACCAAAAATTAGGTATGCCCTATAGTAATAACCTCTTTCTCTTCAACTCCTGTAGGCATACCTTGGCAACTACATACCTTCTATCATCTTTACTACATGGAGCCCCTCTTCTAACTAATCTGACTTCTTCCAATGCCTCCAAACTTGAAAATTGCTATAATAAGATCTCTAAGTTTGCAACAAAATCCAAAACCTCCACTCATTACTGCCTTACCCTACAAACTCTCTAACCACCTAGACTATCTACAACTAACCACCGCTCACAAATTAATATTTCACCCAGATAAATGCCCAGCCTTAACAAACATCCTTCCCCCATACATCCCAAATAGATCTCTGAGATCCGAACACCAAAATGTAATTTCCATCCACAAACCCAAATGACCTGCTGGCCAGCTTCTCCTCTCTTTCTCTCTAGGCAAGAAATGGAACTCTCTCCCTCCTTCACTTAGGACTATACCAAACTCAGAAACCTTCAAGACCCAACTTTTCTTATACCTGTCATTCAAATGGAAATGTTCCTGCTTACACTCTACCTAAATTTAAGGGAATTCCCCAATGAGCTCTTCATACTCCTTGCTCCTCTCTTCCCTCTAACTCATATTTCTGTTCTCCTGCAACATACTCATACTGTCAGTCACTGATTAAGCAATCTCTCACTTGATTCCAAGTATGTATATATTGTAAATATCAAAGTATTTCTATTGACTGCACAGCAAGTATTTACCTTACTTAATTAGAACAACTGCATGAAAACTGTCCCCCCCCCTACCAGTATAACACAAAAACCTTAGATCTTTTATTTTACAGACAGTTGATCATGCCGCTCTGAATGGAAACACCTGTAAACTGTGTTCTCTATTATCTGTTAACTGTGTTTTATGATGTACATTTTATGCATTTGCATTTCCTTACTGTATGAATATTATACATGTATTATACCTTTAAAATTATGTAACCCTTATTGTATTGCTTATGGAGCTTTTCTCCCCGGGTCTCCACTGAAAATGGGCACTTTCAGGCACAGTGGACTTCCCCAGTAATCAAACTGAAAATAAATAAATAAATAAATAAATAAATAAATAATGTATAATTATGTAGATGATATTGTATTAATTGCTAAAAATAAAGTATGGATGGAAAAGGTAAATGAACAATTAAGTATAAATTAAAAAAATTGATTTAAGTACAAATAAAGAGAAAAGTAAAGGATTTGGTTTTGAAGGTATGATAGAAGGTTTTGAATTCAATGCAAAAATATATAGCTATATTGGGAATAATATTTGGAAGAAATGAATACAGATTGCAACAATGGGATCACGTACTCAAAGACGTAAAGGATATGACTAATTTTTGGAAATAATATAGATTTCATATAGAAAAAAGCACACTTGTTGAACACCATGGTGATAGGAAACATTTTTTATTTAGCTAACATCTATATGATTTCTATTAAGTATGAAAAGGAACTAATGATGATTATAATTTATTTTATATGGGGTTGTAGACTGAATCCAGTCAAGAGAGGGATTCTATATATGAAAGAAGAGCAAGGAGGCTTGGGTTTAATAAACCCAATAGTACATGCAGCATCTTTAATTTTATAGAAGGTATTAAAGGAATTATGAAGGAAAATAAAACCTTAACAGAAATGATACTATATTACAAATACAAAGAACTGTGGGAAGGAATAGAAGTTAAAAAAATAAGTAAACACATTGTGAATGAAGAAATGAAAGAGTATCAAAACAAAATCGTGTTATGGAAAATTAAAAAAAAGAATAATGTGAGAAAAATAGAAAGGAATGGTACTTAAGCATTATGAAACATTGCCCACACGTAGCCAAATGAATAACATCCATAGTATTATAGTTGGTATAAAGCCATCGTTGGTAAACATGTTTGCTAACTGGATGAACAGATATGCTTTCTGTGGCAATAAATGCACATGCTTTATAACGCATGCATGGAAAAGTCCCATTCATATTGGACTGTAGGACCTTCCTTTGTTGTAATCCTTTACATAGCCTTCTCTTAAGGTTCAAGCAATATTTTTTAAATACAAAACAAGGCTGACCACCCACACATTTCTTTAACTTCTCATCGGTCATCAGAATTTTCCAATTATCATTCACTATATTACAAATCATGTTAATGTCATTAGTATATTTTAGACAAAATATCAACAAATTAGGGCTGGCATTACCTCTAGCTTGAGCTCTCATATTACTACCATAAAGCCAAGGAAACATATTTGTTCATCCAGTTTGCAATCAAGTTTACCAACCACGGCTTTATGCCAATTGTAATACTATGAATGTTATGAATGTTATTAATTTGGCTATTTGTGGGCAATGTTCTTCATTCTATCTGGGAAAGACTAATCGACAGCTGAAAGACAGAATACTGCAACACCTAATGGATATTAGGACAGGAGTCAAACATAACACGTTAGCATGGCATGTTACACTGAATAGTGGGCATGATTTTTCCTTTATGGTATTACAGATTAATATTAATGCTAGGGAAGGTGACATTCAAATTAAAATGGAAAGCGGTGAATCCTATTGGATAGCTGAATTTTTAGCAGATAAAAAACAGATTTGAATGGTGTTCTCCCGATAAACCTATTTTGAGAGGAAGGAGATTTTAATACTACATATGATTGGCTAGTTGACAGTATATATGGTTGTTTGTGTCTACTGTTTTTATGGACCTGATCAAGGATTTTCTGAAAGCACTTGTCCTTGTGTGAATTAAAGTTTTATGTTTTATGCTTTCCAGTGTGGTCATCTGTGTGCTTCTTCCAGTATTAGATATAACAACTATAAAAAGATTAAATAATGTAATGATTTTTTATGGAGATTGTATATTAGAAAATTGCCAGTTAAGGCAAATATGCCATACAAAAAAGCAAAATAGAATATGTAATAATTGTCAACAGTTTGAGCCTACTGAGCATATGTTTTTGAAATATGAAAGAGTTCATAATTTGTGGAAAGAAATATGTAAACATAATAGGGTGAAAAGTTTGTTAAAATTTGAGCAAATAAATATGGACATAATAGAAACAGGAAGAAGTGAAGAAATGGACAGAATAATATTTTATGTTTCATGGACTATATGGAATGAGAGACTAAATGAAATTAAATACAATGTTAAATGGACTTTGGCAAAGATTTTGGAGAAAATAATATTTTGGTTGTGGATAATGGAGTGGGGAGGGAATGCTTAAACTGAAGCTTACAATGTATGGTGATTTGTAAATAGTTGTAAATAATGTAAGTATGTAAATATGTAAATACTATGTGATGTATATATCAATAAAAAACCCTTACTCTTTTTTGATAAGTGCAGATGGGAACTTGGGGTTTATCATCTCATCCAAAGGATGGCAAACACAGGACTACAGTACTAACCTTTTGCTGCACTGCACTGCCAGTATTGGAAAAATTAATCCAAGCACCTAATGTGGGAATAGAATCCACAGCCTTCTGATCTTCCAACACTGAAAGCAAGTGTGCTACCAGTTGAGCCACTGACATTGATTTTTACTAGATGCGTGCACAACTTAATCTAAATAATCTACTTGTTAGTTTGTATATGTTGTTGGAAGTATTTTACACCCAAATATGAGTTATATAACTATTTAATGTCAACATGTACACTCATACACACACACACACACACACACACACACACACACACACACACACACACACACACACACACGCACACACACACACACACACACACACACCGTTAAAATAAATCTTCAATCTGTATCTATGGCTATATCTATGGTTACAGACCTCTAACCTAATCTTAAATGCAAAAAAAAAGGAAAGTTAATGCTATTCGTACCAAAACAGAACCAAAACCAAACCTTTAACATTACATAAAAAGATAATACTACAATAGAAATTGTATCTAAGAGTAAAATGTTTGGTGTTACAAGAGAAGAAAACCTAAAATGTGAGCATTATATTCTTCTAGCCATTAAAAAACACATCTAAAACTTGTTGCGCTTGAACTAGTCCATATCTCTCACAATCTGCTAGGAAAACCATAGTTTCATATTATCTTCTCCCATCATTTCTTTATGCAGTTCCCAATCTTACTAGCCTGCACTCAACATATATGAAGAAACTGGCTGCATTCTAGAACAAGACAGCTAAATTCACATCTAACCTTCCATGCAGAACACATCACTGTGCTGCCCTTAAACAATTATACTGGATTCAGATTCTTCAATGTCTCTGCTACACACAACTCATTACTGCAAACAACATAATTTATAAACCTAAAAATTGTCCTAATTTAAAAAAAAACATTCTCCAGCAATACTCAACTACAAGGGAAGTGCTCTTAGGAAATAAATGTCTCCTAATTTCTTGTAAATCTAAAACTGTATCTGGCAACTCACTTTACTAAAGTTATGTCACTAAACTGTGGAACGACATACTGATTGAACAATGAGAACTAAAAAAAACTTTAAAGCCAGACTCAAACAGTACCTGTCCACCTCTTGTTTGTACTCCTGATTTGCTTAACCTTACCATCTCATCATGCTTAACTGTATATTCTTATAACCATTCTCTTTTCTACTTGAGTATAGGCAACATGCACATTTTTGCCACCCTGTTTTTGTATATAACATATGTATGCTATTTTTCTCTTTATGTTTTTGGAACCTTTTTGTATTTCTCAGATCCACTTTGGGTAGTTTAAAATTTGTAATCACATGTTGTGTTTCTAATGATTATGTTTTATTATATAAACATTCTGCTTTTCTCCCCAGACCTCCACTGAAAAGGGGTTTTGCTTAATCGGAGTATCCAAGTCAACAAATATAAATAAATGAATAACTCCAAAATTTAAAATCCATTCCTATTTTACTATCCCATCATCTGTGCAGTGCTATTATACATCTTTGAGTCATGTGTCATAATTTTTCTTGCAGGCTCTCTGCAATGTCAGTTTTATGGATATTTAAAACAAGCCATCCAAGAACTGAATAATTGTATGTCACCTGTAGATCCCATTTCTTCTTTGTGGATTCCTTTTATTATCCCCTGTGTATACTTTTGTTGTCAGTATTTTACCAAAGAGAGCACACTGGGACCTGTTACAAGGTTATCTAACTTGGTTCATAAACTTTTGTGTCATGCTGTGCACACTCAGTTTATTTTCTTTAGTACTCAATTAAAAATCTGCAAGATTTTCACTATATGACCTTCTCATTGTACATCCATGTTGGCTGAAATCTATGCCAGATTGAAGTCTAATTTCTCTATAGGCAGTTTCTCTATTTGTGAGTTCATCATATTCTATCCATTGATGCCAAGCTAAGTGCTCTGTAGTTTTCTGCCCCTGTCTTTTTCTAATTTTGTGAAGTTATCCGTCATCTTCCTTTTCATAGGTACTACCCTATCCTTCCATAAATACTAATCAGTTTTTTGAGAGATATTACTTGCCAATTATAAGGACCAAAACTGATCTTTGAACAGTGAAATTGAAAGTGTCACTTTGGAATAATATACACAAAGTATGAAGTTGTGCTATCTTAAATTCTTCCTCCTACTTTGAAACAATGGATATCAGAGTTAATATATATAAGTAACATGAGTGTGGAAAGTCTTCAAGGTAGAAATGTGAACACCAGAATTCTCTGATTTTTAATGCATCTCAGTCTGTTTGCAAAGTGACCAGAATTGCAGGACTGGTTTTCAAACTTCTGACATGGAGCCTGTCACAAAAGGAAATATTGTCAGCCTAGCTATCTGGAATTTTCTAAATAATTATATGTCATTTGTGAATATTAATATGATTTATATAGAAATGTAACAAAATGCGATACTCCCAGCCCAGCTATCTGGAATTTTGTAAGTGGTTGTGTGTCATTCGTGAATATCAACGAGTCATATGCCTGTGTGACAAATGTATTAGAGCTATATGTCGCATTGTATAGACATGTGTGCTGAAGAGATTTTTTTATGCACTATTGTAACAGTTTATCTATATATATTTTAACAGGGGAGACTGAAACACAGAAGATTAACTTGCAAAACCTTAGAAGAATGGTTGAGGTTAAGTTACTTTATAGCTGGGCCATAAACAAAAGATGTTATCTCTCAGTTTCAGTACAGTAACAGACACAATCCCCTGGATTTACTATTCCTCCATGCAGGACTAGCTTAGTCCTGCATGTAGATAGCCATTTAGGGGCAGGATGGCAGAGCACCATGCATAGTAATGAGGCATGCTGCCTGAGCTCCTAGGCTTACATGAAGCGTGTAAGAGTGCAGGGGGCATGTCTGGGAGCAGAGCTGTCAGAATATACATACCCCTGCAATGAAGAACAGCAGAAAGGGGTATGAAATGAGAGAGACTGCTCATAGGTGTTTGCATATCCCCACCAACAGTCCCCTTTGTGTACAACAGCAACAGTATACATAAATAAAATGAAGAAACTCTTTATTTTTTTTTTAAATCCCATTAAAGCTAACTGTAGGTGCATGGGTGTGCCCATCGCTTAGCTATGGCTAATGCAGCTTAAATGGCTGAAGAGGATAACAAGGAAGATATACGAAAATGAAGCAGCATAGCAATAGTGTAGTGTGCAGGGCATTCACCTTACGAGCAGGCATTCTCGGTTCGAGTCCCACTGCAGCAGATTTGGTTTTCTATGGCAAAGCACATTATGAATAATATTTGCATAACCCACTAAATAACATATTTTTATGAATTGGAGTACTGCAGCACATGTGAGGTGTCAGTGTCATAATGAATAAGGCACTAGTAAGCAGGTTTAAGCACAAATAAGCAGTAGTAAGCATAGTAAGTGGGCTTAAACCCATTTGCGCGGCGGTAAGCAATGCCTACACTGGTTAAGCAGTTCAAAAGCTAGCTGTCTGTAAGCAGATGTAACAGCAGGTTAACAATGCTTCATGCAAACCCACTTACAACTGCCCGAAAGTGCCTTAATCACGCTGTATGCTACAGCCCTTGTTCTGCCCATCAACAAAATAAACAACCATTAAGGTCTCGAACCCAGGACCCTATACACCATAGTTAACCACCAAGCCATCACAGAAACACAATAGAATGAGATATCAGCAAACACGTCCTCACCCTAGTAAAACCAAATGGAACCTGTGAAAGGCATCAGTATATAGTCATATGTTCCATAACCCACTACATAACATAAATAAGTGAACTGAAGTACAGCAGTAAGCCCAGAAGTGAGGTGTAATTGTAATAGAGTGTTGAAGTCCTCAATAAAACACAAGTACCCCATAGAGTGTACATACACATTAATCATGGATACCAGGCAGATATATAAGATGGAATGAATAAGAAATCAATGCTAAAAAGGAAATATAATGCAAAGTCTAATGTAAGCAATGCTAAGCATTGCACAGGCCAGCATTAGGAGGTGTAAGCAATGGGTAGACCAGCTAACCCATTGTGCCCAGTAGTATACCTCTTTAAACAATGCCAACCTTAGGTAAGCAGGTTTGCCCATAGCTTAGCCTTTTCAAAACCGGCCAATCATGGAAAAGTGCAGGAAATTGGCCCTACTTAAACTCAAGGGGTGAGAGTACATCTCATAACTGGTTGTAGCTTCCCCTTGCAGGCACTATGGCAGTAAGGGGAGAAAGTATGCGCATTCGGGCACAGCGCTGGTGCATCCAGGAGTCGAAGGTCATGGCAGGACTCCTTGTCAAAGACCATGATCAGAGACTGCTGCAGGGCCAGTACCAGGGCTCCCAATATAAGGCAGAGGCCTGAGACCACCTCGCCCATGACCTCACCAGTGCCACTGGCATACCCCGAACTGGTGAACAGGTCAGGCACTACAATGCCGACCTGAAGCGGTGTAAGGGGGACCTCTTGGAGGAGTGGCTCCAAGATGCTAGAGCAGCAGGGGATGTTCCAGTCGTGTGTAAGTATCACCCCAGTATGTGTGTAATAATTGCCATCTCAGGTATATCATGGATAGGTATGGCTAAATATTTCTCTTATGTCCCCCACAGCTGCAATGGAGTGGGCTGCAAACCAGGACGCCCACATCAGTTGCCTGGCGAGGTTGCGATGCGAGGCAGGTCAGTAATACTCACGCATTTACAGTCATAGGAAATAAAACTAAAAGTAGTAGTAAATTAATTGCCTGTATAAATCCTGTATTGTTCAAGGCAAGTACTGCATACACTAGAGAATATGACAGGAAGAGTCTCATATTGTTTGTATGTCAATAAAAGTCTAGTAGCCTGACAAAACAGGTCTAACTGCTGGACTGCATGTGTATATTCTGGTATCATATGGTAATGTAGATTTGCAATCATGTAATAATACTGTTGTATTAATCACTGTTACCCACACCGTGCACCATAAATTGAATGTGTAAGAATGCCTGTATATGACAGGTGTAATCCCCAGAGGCCATTTAGTACAACTGCTAGACACATAGAAGGTAAACAGGGGAAAATGCAGACAACAAAAAACGAATAGCACATGCAACTGAGATGTGAACTGTTTTTTTTAGCACACACAGACACAGTTCTAATCCTGACAATGGTAGTAGCCTGCATGCAGAATCATACCCCACAATTGTACAGATATGTCCAGAATGTCTATTAAAGTGGCCCATATCTGTTGCCTATCAACCTGTCCCTCTGGGAAATCAGTGGGATGATCCCAGATGTATAGGCAGCAAACAGGAAATACAACTGATTGACGCACATCTATGAGAACAGAGTTGGCACACTAGCAACTCCCCAATACCTTATGTGAGTAAGAAGCCACATACGTCCCATTTACACCCCAACTTGTCAAGCTGTGATCAGAGTGTTACAGTAACAGAATGAGATGTATGTGCAAAATAGTAATGTGGAATCTGGTGCTGTGTGTGGGAATATTCAGGTAGTGCTAATAAATCCTCCCACAGGTCTGTCAGATACCAACACTGTGCCCAGAAATACAAGAATGATACCCAGTACTGGTACTGTTCACAGTGGTATTGTATGGCATTGAGACTGATAAAGTTGCTCTAAATAATGAGGTATTACACATCACTGTCACCCACACTGTCCTACAACATATAACTGTCTAGGAAATCTGTATAAGAGTATTGCAATACAAGGTCAGAATGCAAAAGCATGGGGGATTAATAAGACAGAAAGCAGATAGGAGCTATACAGCAATATCTATATACAGACACAAATGTAATGGACAGTGTTTAAGTTGTAGCAGACACAGCCATGGTCTGAATCCTGGGAGTGGAAGTAGGCTGCATACAGAATCATACCCAACAACTGTACAGATGAGGCCAGAATTTCCAGTATAAGGGTCCATATCTGCTGCCTCTCCCCCTTTCCCCCTGGTAAGTCTGTGGGATGATCCCAGATGTTAAGCCAGCAAACAGGGAATACAAGTTATTGTCAAACATCTACGAGAACACACCTGTCACTGTAGCAACCCCAAAAACTGTTAGGAGATATTACTGTCCTATCTACACTCCCATGTTGTCAAGCTGTGACCAGAGTGTGGACAGTAACAGAGTGAGATGTATGTGCATAATACTAATGTGTAATCTGGAACTTTGTGTGGCAGCAGTCAGGTAGCACTAACAAACATTGCTCCCACAGGTATGTCGGATACGAACACTGTGCTGAGAAATACAGACCATTATAACCTGTACTGGTACTGCTCACTCTGGTAATGTAGGGAATTGTGAGTGTTGCAGTTTCTCTGAATAATAAAGTATCACTATTCACTGTCACCCACACTGTGCTACATAATATAACTGTGTAGGAAAGCATGTATATGTGTGTGTCAGGTCACGAAAGGGGGAAGAGGGCAATATTCTAGATATGTCTTGGCACACCAGCATGTGGTCAACACAGGTCCAGAGTCTGTGCCGAAAGAGTTGGATAGCTATGTGCACAACATCAACCTGGAATCTGGGAGAATGTGTAGAAACAGTTAGTGTTAACAAACATTCCCTTCACAGGTATACCAGGTATGATGTGTATACTGCAGGTAAAACCAGTTAATTTGTAATGATGACAACAGCCATATCAGTATCCAAACTAAGGTTATAGGGTAGAGTAGTAAGACTTGTAAGGTATAGATAACAGCACTGACTAAGAAAGTAATGTGGACTACAGGAATATACTAGTTGTTAATTGATATCTCCCCCCACCATATCTCCAGCCATAGTCAACATACCCACCCCAAATGGTATGTAATAACTCTGATAATGTCCAATTGTTTGATAAATATTTTAATGGTTCCCGTGCATGTGCTATATTGAATTATTCCAACATTGGTGGCATGGTGTCATCAATGTACCTGCATGCTGTTCTTATTACCAGTGTGGTCCCATATATGCATGTGTTCTGTTTGTTATGCAACTGTTCCATATCTGGTGTCTGGGTTAATGGTAATATCTATGCATGCTGTTATACCTAACCCTGGAATGTGTTGACTATTACTAACCCACATATGATGATGAAATCTAAACACTATAGCATGCTTGGGAAGGCTGGTCCTAGTGGATCCACCTGTCCCACCTCAGCTGGCCGTAGCACTGGGCACCAGCATGTCATGTGCCCAACCCGGGACCTCCATGTCTGTTGGTCCTGCACCACCTTTGGGTGGAACCATCTCAGGAGATGGGGCTCACTCCCCCTGGGAGTGGGCACAGACAGGCACCTGTCACCAGGTCAGGGTTGTGGTGCATAGAGAGATCAACCAGCAGTTTGGTGATATTCTACGCCAGCTCAAGGGCCGCATGTCATGATTAGAGAGTCAGCTTGGCTCTGCAACTCAGCCCCCAGCACAGCCACCTTCTGGGTTGTGAAGGTGCAGTGGTGACTGCCCATAGGTGGGGACCTCAGTCCCACTGTTACCACTTGGGGGTTTGTGGGCTTCCGATTTCCAAACACACCTCCCCATCAAGATGATTACCCCCACATGTCTCACATACCACCTCTGTATGCATCTTGTTTGTCTTGTCTGTTAACCTACCCAACCTACCTCCCCAAATATACCTACTACCTATCCCCAACATCCCACTCTCACCTGGAAAAAAAAAAGATCAATCTGTTCCCACAAAAAAAAATCTTGCCCCATACATAGCTGTCAAATTCACACACGTGTCCACTAGACACATGTAATCCAGTCTAATTGGCATCACAACATATTACTGTTGTCCTCACCCCCTCCCAGGGGTTTGAGTGTCCAAATCTACCTCCATATTCAGTG